>NC_092159.1:35567648-35817648 GCF_045791955.1 Oncorhynchus clarkii lewisi | reverse complement strand
CATCCATTTGACTCGTGTATTCTTTATGTGCGCCAAACACACTGCATTCACACAGAATGCTTTCGATATAATTTAGGAGAATTGCCAGCATGTACTAACCTGCATCTGAATTTGATGCCATGCTCACACCTGCATAGTCAATGATGGAATGGCTCACATTGCATGATCAGCATGGCTGCTTAACTGCTCTTACCGTCATGCAATGCTTTGCCTGTTACTTCCTCTTTCCTTCTTCTCCTAACACTTTGGTTTAACCCTCACAGCACATTACGGACAAATTGGCTATGACCTCCAATGTAAGTCCTCTCACTCCTCACCCTCCGACGTGGGACATTTTGAGTCTCCTGGGGCTTGTTCAGAAGACCAGAATGTTGCAGATATAATAATATATATATTTTTTAAATGTAACCTTTATTTGACTAGGCAAGTCAGGTAAGAACAAATTCTTATTTACAATGACGGCCTAGGAACAGTGGGTTAACTGCCTTGTTCAGGGGCAGAATGACAGATTTTTACCTTGTCAGCTCGGGGATTCGATCTAGCAACCTTTTAGTTACTGGCCCAACGCTCTAACCACGGCTACCTGCCGCCCCTGATAGATAGATAGATATGAAGTATATAGAATGGACATGACTGTTCTATACTGGTCATCTCTGTGTGACTTTCAGACTGCCCTGTACTCCTGAATCAGACCCTGCTTGCAAGGAAGGGTTCATATCCAAAGCTATTAATTAACTATTTGCCTTGTGGCATTTTCTCTCCCAAGTTGGAACCAAACTTCAAACGACAATACCTTGAAAAGCCTCTAAGAGACATGGAATTGTCATGGTGCCTATATTATTATTATTTTTAAACTAGACCTAGACAATAAACCCAAAACACTGAACTGAAACTACTAGACGTAGACACTACACACTAGACACAAGTTTATCCTTTTACCTGGGTTCCTTGCGCCCCCTGGTGTATAGTTTTACGCTCTGCGTCTCTGTTTCAACAGCCCCCCCCAAATGCTGTTTTTCTTGTGGAATTTCATTTTAGCAGGGAGAGTGACGATTATATATCAGAGGCACACTTGCATCAGGTCGTTACCAATATTGAATAGAATTTAATTGTGTTTCTAAGCTAGATGAAAATGAATTTTAAGTCTGCTCAGAGAAGCCGACTCACTTTGTTTTGTGTCTACTACACAAAATACACTTACAAAGTTTGATGTTACACTTACGAAGCTTATGGGGCTCATGTTTCATGTAAAATATGAACGTTTGAGGAGTTCCATTCAAATTCACATGCATACAATAGTGACACCTACTGGTTGACTTGTGTCACAATTAACAATACATATAACACTACTACATAATAATAGGCTACTATTATTGATCTGCGATAATGTCGTTTCTCCACACTGTTTTTTTTTCTCTCCAGATAATGCAGTCTGCCAAAGAACAAATAAAGTGGTCAATACTCAAATGATCTACACTGCCTGTCCAAAGGTCAAATGTTTTACAGTAATGGACAGTCCGAATTTATGTGTAAATATTAAGGGGTGTATTTAGCGATTTATGCTTAAATAGGCTATATTTATAGTAATTAGTGGCAAATACAGCGTTTTTCCTATGAAGGCAAGATGATATTTGTAATTATTATTTTGGAAATAATATGTTTTAATTTATTTGATTTGCAATAAAAATCTGAAGAATTATGCTAGATTATAGCATATGATTTTGTTAATTTCCCTTAACCCACACAAAATGCTCTGTAAAGAACGTTTTTAACCAAACCAAGAGAACTGAATTTTGTTTTAATTTGCTCAGGCCTACACAACAAGGGGAACTGTTGCTTAGGCTTCAATGATTATGAAGTTATGTGACAGAGAACTTTAAACATGACATTTTGATATACTACATTTTAAAGCTTTGTAAGTTTAACAGAAAAAGGGCAATAGCCTGTGTATTGTTACAGTAGTTCAGGTTCTGGTTGAAAGTCAGGTTACCCCATGTTCATTATAGAATGATTGTGTGTTCATAATAAAACGAAGTTGGCATAGGTAGGTAGGCGTATGTTTTTTTTTCTAAAGCACTGAGAACACCTTTTAAGACCATAAGAATAAAATATATTTTGTTACTAGCCTGTGATGGACAAATAAACTATTTGAATATTTCCTCATTTTAACGCCAAATAGGAAGATGGGCTAATAATTGTTAGTTTTGTTGATTTATATTGCCTCTGTTTTCTAATTTGAGTCTGCCTGTTGTCAAGCTAATTAAACTATTTTTTGTAGTCAAAATGTCTCTTGTTCCATATTTATCATATCTAATTTGACACATTTTTTCTTGTTTCCTCGAAAAGGCTTCCTGTGAGTAGTGAAGGCTGTAGCCCAGTGTCTTTTGAAATGAAATCTTAGTTGTTAATATTCATGAGACATGGGATGTGTCTGTTTTGATTGGACGTCAGGGTCTGACGTCAAAATCCCCGCCTTCATATCAAGAGCCAATGAAGCGTTTCAGATGTTAAATATAAAAATGTGATTGGATGTGTCTGGTGCAGGGTGGAGCTTTCTGTGTTCCATATCATTGTGCTAAATATCGTTTTAATTGTTCAATGTAGGCTGTAATTAGGCAAATTTAGCACAGACAATGAAGATGTGTCTGTGGCGAATATTATAGTACTTGTAAAGACATTGAATTAGCAAGCAAAGTTGCTTGTAGGCCTATTTTAGATTACATTGCGATGCTTTAGATTTAAGAATTTGTAGAACTGGTTCGCTATTATATAATTGGAAAACATTTATTATAGGTTTTAAGAATTATTTCGATTCTGAAATGATAATGTTTAACGAATTTCATGGCAAGAGGGCATATAGGTCTCTTAAAATGAACACTTGGTCAAAATGTACAAGGCGCACCTGCTACTTTCATATAAGGATGGAGGAAAAGGAAACGGATTACATTATATTTATTTAGCCTACACATCTAAAAATCGAATGAACTCTAAATCTTTAGTTTACGATGTTATATGCAATTTTACTGCCATTCGTGTTTAGCCTATTTTCATTTAAAAATAATATGCACAATTGCATTATAAATAAATAACAATTGTATTATAGGCTACATACGCTTCAAAACGCTTGTCAGTCTGGCGTTTTAAAATGTATCTATATGAATATAAATGTGTAATAGTGAAGACAAATGCAACATGTTCAATTCACAGGGTCTGTAAGCTATAAATTGTGTTAGGCTACAGTGGTCCATTCATTAGTTTTAACGACACCAAAAACGAATGAATCTTTATTGAACGCACGAAATTGCCAGCTCATAATTATAATCGGCCTGATGATAAGACCTGTCTGCGTACACTGCCCACCAAGGATTAGTTTCCCCAACCTTGGCATTGCTGCCATCTAGTGGCGTATCACCGCCTTGCAGCATTTCATGTGGAGTCATTCCCTCTCTCCCCAACAAAAAGTCACTGATAGGGATATCATTCACATAATATTGGGATTGACAAACTACCATGACATTCAATCTCATAACCCAGCCCAATCAAATAGTTGGGAATATTACCAGAATATCTCAATCTCATCATGAATCGCCTAGTACTAGTGCCTTGTAGTAATGTAGGCCTATACTTAAATAGCCTATCACGTTTTGTACATTACCATTAAGCTTATTACAAGTTCCATAATCATAGGCTAATAATAATTGAAAAACCATATAGGCCTAGGTTATTTCAGAACCTTTTATAATCCAATAGTACGTTTATTGTAATCTGTATTTATCTACAACGATTGAAACTTCATTTTTATAGCGTAGTTCACTTTCCCTCTGTGCCTTAGCCAAAGCTTTTATTTTGAATCAAATCCAATGTTATTTGTCACATGCTTCGTAAACAACAGGTGTAGACTAACAGTGAAGTGCTTACCTACGGGTCCTTTTTCCAAACAATTTAAGATAAAGATAAGAAAATAGAAAATAAAACACAAATATTGACACAGGGAATAAATACACAGTGAGTAACAAATCATTTTAAAGAGTCCAAATCACATGGCTATATACAGGGAGTACCAGTACAGAACCGATGTGTGGGGGTACCAGGTAATTGAGGTAACTATGTACATATAGGTAGGAGTGAAGTGACTCGGCAACAGGACAGATAATAGACAGCACCAGCAGCGTGTGTGTGTCGTCAGTATGCATGTGTGCGTATGTTGTGTGTGTGTTGGGGTGTCAGTTTAAGTATGTGTGGGTAGAGTCCCGTGTGTGTGTTGGGGTGTCAGTTTAAGTATGTGTGGGTAGAGTCCCGTGTGTGTGTTGGGGTGTCAGTTTAAGTATGTGTGGGTAGAGTCCCGTGTGTGTGTTGGGGTGTCAGTTTAAGTATGTGTGGGGTAGAGTCCCGTGTGTGTGTTGGGGTGTCAGTTTAAGTATGTGTGGGTAGAGTCCCGTGTGTGTGTTGGGGTGTCAGTTTAAGTATGTGTGGGGTAGAGTCCCGTGTGTGTGTTGGGGTGTCAGTTTAAGTATGTGTGGGTAGAGTCCCGTGTGTGTGTTGGGGTGTCAGTTTAAGTATGTGTGGGTAGAGTCCCGTGTGTGTGTTGGGGTGTCAGTTTAAGTATGTGTGGGTAGAGTCCCGTGTGTGTGTTGGGGTGTCAGTTTAAGTATGTGTGGGTAGAGTCCCGTGTGTGTGTTGGGGTGTCAGTTTAAGTATGTGTGGGTAGAGTCCCGTGTGTGTGTTGGGGTGTCAGTTTAAGTATGTGTGGGTAGAGTCCCGTGTGTGTGTTGGGGTGTCAGTTTAAGTATGTGTGGGTAGAGTCCCGTGTGTGTGTTGGGGTGTCAGTTTAAGTATGTGTGGGTAGAGTCCCGTGTGTGTGTTGGGGTGTCAGTTTAAGTATGTGTGGGTAGAGTCCCGTGTGTGTGTTGGGGTGTCAGTTTAAGTATGTGTGGGTAGAGTCCCGTGTGTGTGTTGGGGTGTCAGTTTAAGTATGTGTGGGGTAGAGTCCCGTGTGTGTGTTGGGGTGTCAGTTTAAGTATGTGTGGGTAGAGTCCCGTGTGTGTGTTGGGGTGTCAGTTTAAGTATGTGTGGGTAGAGTCCCGTGTGTGTGTTGGGGTGTCAGTTTAAGTATGTGTGGGTAGAGTCCCGTGTGTGTGTTGGGGTGTCAGTTTAAGTATGTGTGGGGTAGAGTCCCGTGTGTGTGTTGGGGTGTCAGTTTAAGTATGTGTGGGTAGAGTCCCGTGTGTGTGTTGGGGTGTCAGTTTAAGTATGTGTGGGTAGAGTCCCGTGTGTGTGTTGGGGTGTCAGTTTAAGTATGTGTGGGTAGAGTCCCGTGTGTGTGCGTAGTCAGTCCAAGAGAGCTGGTGCAAAAAAAGGGTCAATGCAGGTAGTCCGGGTAGCCATTTAATTTGCTATTTAGCATTTTGTTTAGTAGTCTTATGTCTTAGAGGTAGAAGCTGTTCAGGGTCCTGTTGGTTCCAGACTCGGTGCACTGGTATTGCTTGCTGTGCGGTAGCAGAGAGAACAGTCTATGGCTTGGATGGCTGGAGTCTTTGACCGCCTGGTATAGAGGTCCTGGATGGCAGGGAGCTCGGCCACAGTGATGCGGTAAGCCGTACTCGCCAGCCTTTGCAGAGCCTTGCGGTCGGGTGCTTTGCAGTAGCCGTACCAAGCGCCGATGCAGCCAGCCAAGACTCTTAACGGTGCAGCTGTAAAACATTTTGAGGATCTAAGGGCCCACGCCAAATCTTTTCAGAGTGGGGAGAGGAGATACTGTTGTGCCCTCTTCACGACTGCGTGAATCGGGGTTGGTGATCAATCCTACCACCGTCGTGTCGTCAGCAAACTGGCTGAACAGGGAGTACAGAAGGGGAGTACAGGAGGGGACTAAGCAGCGCACACACCCCGAGGGGCCCCATGTTGATGGTCAGCGTGGCGGATGTGTTGTTGCCTGCCCTCACCGTCTGGGGGCGGCCCGTCAGGAAGTGAACAATGTTCAGTCCCAGAGTCCTGAGCTTGGTGATGAGCTTGGAGGGGACTAACCTGCCTAAATGACTATTGACCCGTAGCACTCGCATCTATAGCCATGAAATAATTTGAAAGGCTGGCTGCGTTCGACTTTGTAATCCGTGATAGTTTGCAAGCCCTACCACATTCGTTGAGCGTCAGAGGTCGGCATAGCGGGATTCGATCTTAGTCCTGTATTGATGCTTTGCCTGTTTGATGGCTCGCCCAGGAGGTCATAGCTGGATTTCTTATAAGCGTCTGGAATAGTATCCCTCTCCGTGAAAGCGGCAGCTCTATCCTTTCGCTCAGTGTGGATGTTGCCTGTAATCCATAGCTTCTGGTTGGGGTATTTTCGTAAGGTCACTGTGGAGATGACGGCGTATATGCACTTATTAATGGAGCCGATGACTGGTGTGGTAAACTCCTCGATGCTGTCAGATGAATCCCAGAATATATTCCAGTCTTTGGCATTTACATGGCATTAATCGGTTAATTACGTGGGATGATACATTTCCTGAGCGAAAGGGTCATGTCACAACATCCTCTCTTCTCCTTAGCTGCACTCAGCACCAGCTATCGTCATCAACGCACCAGTTGACTGTGAGCGAGCGACGCATGTGTGCCACATCCTCAGGAAACTCGCAACATCCATTATGGCCTTTTAGAAGCGAGGCATGAGTGCTAATAGATATCAGATACATCTCCATCTGTCACGGCAAACTCAAAAGCAACCCAGCTGGCCTTTTTATGAGCATGTTTTTTTCTGTTGCCTACGAACATCTGTTTTCCAGACGTTTTCTCAAATGCGCTCTGTCTGAACTGCATGGGGAAAATGGAACGCACACAAACACGTGGTTCCATCATCTCATATCGGACGGAGGCAGAAGAGAATGCTGAAAGGTCAGCCGTAGTTCAAATTCACGAGGAGACGCAAATGCCCCATAATTCAATTAAAACAGACACTTTAACACACGTCAGATATGAAACAGTTTTTATTTTTATAGCTTGATAGACCTATAGGCCTTGGCCTAGCAAATAGGCTTACCAAGTAAATTGATTAATTCATATTGGTTTCAGCCACAGAGCTAATCAGAGAAAAGTAAAATATGAAAATATATATACGTATGTATATATATATATATATATATATATATAGAGAAAGAGAAAACATTTTTTTAAATGCCTTTCACACCACCCTTTCCCATAAATACCTAAAAAAAGACATCTTATTTAGGTTGTATGATCTTTTAGCAGCTTGAGTTCAGAGAAGTGGCCATATCATCAGTCAAAATGTGCCCTCAAACAGCTGCCAGTGACTGGTGAGAGGATGAATGAGGAGGGCTCTCTGGCAACAACCTCCCTAGCCCCTAGCCCCCATGCCTGTGACGCCCACCGACAAAGCCTAAGTGGGAGTGGGAGTTTGACAAGGGGCTTTCACACAGGGATAGCCTACAAATATGAGCAGGTGAGTTCGAAAGAAAAATAGAGAGAAATGGAATGAGAGAGAAAATACACAGGGTGGGAAATTGAGAGGGAGCGAGGGAGGAGAGCAGTGATAGGAGAGAGAGAGAGAGAGAGGGACTATGAACAATAGACACGCACACACACACACACACACACTGACTCTGCAGCCCCATGGTCTGGCCTCCACCAAAGCAGGTGTGACGCAGAGGTCCGAGGCTCTGAGCACAAGTGGGAAGCGCACACTTACACACATTCAGCCCCCCTTTGTGAGAGAGCCAAGTCAAACAGGGTGAATGTTATGTTGCACAGCTCTGACAGAGTGACAGGGGGTGATTTCTACAAGCCAGGCAGAGGCAGTGCATTGGCCATGATGGGGCCATGGTGCTCTGGGTAATGGGAGGGGTTCAGGAGGAGTGTCCAGTAGAATGGGTATTTGGGGCTGAGATTGCTGAGACACATGGATCACATTCTCCCCAAAAACAGGGTCATAGGATTAGAAAGGGTGCACTTAGCTAAGACAACACTGGACAGTGTTACAGACAGACCTAGAATGTGGTTATGTCATTCCGTAAATCCTGCGCCTTGTCCACTCTATCAATGCCTTTTCAGGCTGTTGTGTTGTGTAATGTCACTAATGTGTTATTCACGTTTTTGATGTTCTTAACGTAGGATACTTAAGTAGTTGGTATTGACGGAAATCTCATTCAGAAAGGACACCCACACACATAGGTGTGTATATCCTTTCTTTCGGCCTTTCTGTTCCCCAAAGATAGGCCTACATCCCAATACAAAAGTAATCGAGCTCGATCAACTCCGTGCCTGGTCTCCATCAATACGCCTATAACATCAGCCTTTAGGTTTGTTCTGCTCAGTTTCATTTAGTTCCATACGATGATCCAGCTGGCTCCCAACTGTCTATGTGACAGATGCAGCCCAGGTCCAATATATATATATATATATTTATAGCCATGGAGAACAAAGGCTGACTCTCATTGGCTCGAATGTATTACCATATCTTTCGCCGATTGGTGTGTGACCTGACATTGACAAATTGGTCTCCAGCTGATTGGATATTCCAGTGATGATGTAAAAGTGGGCTGAGCTGGATGGAGACAGGGAAGGGTGGGGTGGAATAGGGGGGTACACTGTCAATCATCAACTGTGATCAAAGGAAGACATGCTATTTTTTTGTTGTTTCTCTTTAAATAAGACTGTGTGATGACTTATAGGTTGTATCGTGTTTTGCAGTCTAACATCATGTTATGTGTTGTCTATAACAGTATAAATCAAGAATACAAATGGAAAGTGCTTTACTGATTAACTGGCCTATGAGAACTTAAACCTCTTATGGAATTACAATTTATATAAGATTGTAACATTTTCATGAACTCCATCTTATTTTCTCGGCTATAGCTGTCAAATGCCTCTGCCTTAGTGCTGTGAACTTTAATGTGAGCCCTTCTACCCTGTAGGTCTATTGATGACTGTCTGTGGAGTATAGACCATCATCATTTTGGAACTATAATTTGACTGGTAGTACGCCCTGTATCTATTATGTTTTAAGGACTGCATTTGTTTTTTTATTGAACAATCAATAACCCCCTTCCCAATCGAATTATCTTGCAAAGATTGAATTGGTTCAACACGAAAGTTTAATTTCATATTTTCACCTGCGCTATGGAAGCACAAGATGTCCTGCAATTAGCACATTTTAAACTCTCCAATATTTTTTCCACTGTCCAACGCTTTAAGCCTGTGAAATGTCATATTTAATGTCATCTTGAAATGTAATTATATTTCTAGGAAGTTCCAGCTGGACATATAAAATTCATTATCACATCCACACGGGGTTGCGAACGACGCCATAAAGAATACGGACAGCCAACAGCCCGCACTCGAGGCCAGTCAGTCTCTGTGCCCGGCGCCCGGCCCCGTGGAAACAGGCGAGTCTGTTTCAACAGAACACCAGTCCTGTCTCCTGCATCTTGTCAAAAACCGAGTCAGGCTGCCAAACTCTCGTCTCTCAATCAGCGACGGAGGACCACATGCTCCTTGGGGCCGTTTTGCACCCTAGCGTGCCACATGCTCCATTTCAAATAAACACGTAGCCCCGTTTGGCGTACCAAAGCCCACCATCTGCCCAAACAGAGCGCGTGGGATATAAATGATGGCCTATTCTTAAACAAATAAACCCGCACACAATCTCAGACCGCGGACGCGTAAAATGGAGCCAAATTAGAAAAAAAATAAAAACGATTTATCGTCTTGAAAGGTAAACAAGCGACAGGTTTCTGAAAATATGAGGTGACCGGCGGGGCTGAGAGGTTTCACCCAAAAAAACATAATTAACAGGAAGTCAATCAAGCGAAAGTAAATTCGAGCCTTATGTTGGAAAATAAAGGCTGAAGTAGGCTAACCTAGACTACCTTGTTTTGAAAATTGGATTCTCAATGCCATATTAGGCCGAAGTTTGTAGGCTATTTTCCCAATATTGAACCTGGACACTCGGCCTCCAAAACACCACACGCTGTCACTAAAAGGCCCAGAGCGTCCAATAGGCCTCTATATTTAGGCTATGTCACCATAATTTGATGTGCTTCATTATATATATATATTTAAATAAAACATAGCCTATAGCCTTGCTTTAGGGCTACACTTTACACATAAACTTTGAATTCCGTTTCAAATTAATTCAAATTATGTAATGTATATGGTAAGCTATCTGGAAAATAAACATATAGGCATCAGTTTACATTTGATAGTCTATTGAAATTTTAACAAAAGCCTATATTTCCCCAAATCTGGACATTGCAATTGTTTTGCCTACCAACGGTTTATGTTTACAATAGTTCACATCAAGGTCCATTTCATGCAAAATATTGAGGGCCAATTACGTAGTTTTTATTCCTTCAATGCATACACTCTAACACACATGTTTGACAACGATGAAATAAGTGTTTGGTACGCTATCATTTGTTTGTTTATAACTAAGTAACCACTAATCAATTAGTAAAATGTATTACACTTACACATTTAAAGGCTTATTCATAATTATTTGATTTTGGGGAACAATAAATTATTTCTAGTATCACATAGAACACAAGAGCTGTTTTCCCTATACACCGAGTATACCAAACATTAAGAACGCCTGCTCTTTCCATGACAGGCCACTCAATATTGAGATGTTTTTGTATACTCAGTGTATAGACATGCTACATAAACATGATGGGCATGCAAGTGATACTTCCTTTTGGCCAGTAGATGGCAGTAGAGTACAATGGTCTTTAGTAAAGCCAAGCACACTAAAATCACTCCTCAGTCTTTAAAAATATATATATATTTCATCAAGTAGGCCAGTTGAGAACAAGTTCTCATTTACAACAGTGCGACAAAAACAACAACACAGAGTTACACATTAACAAACGTATAGTCAATAACACAATAGAATAATCTGTGTACAGTGTGTGCAAATGTAGAAGAGTAAGGAGGTAAGGTGATAAATAGGACATGGAGGTGAAATAATTACAATTTAGCATTACCACTGGAATGACAGATGTGCAGATGATTATGTGCAAGTAGAGAATAGAGATACTGGGGTGCAAAATAGCTAGAGGATAAGTAACAATATGGGGATGAGGTAGTTAGGTGTGCTATTTACATATTGGCTGTGTACAGGTACAGTGATCGGTAAGCTGTTCTGACAGCTGATGCTTAAAGTTAGAGCGGGAGATATAAGACTCCAGCTTCAGTGATTTTTGCAATTCGTTCCAATCATTGGCAGCAAAGAACTGGAAGGAAAGGCGGCCAAAGGAAGTGTTGGCTTTGGGGGTGACCAGTGAAATATACCTGCTGGAACGCGTGCTACGGTGTTGTTATGGTGACCAGTGAGCTGAGATAAGGCGGGGCTTTACCTAGCATAGACTTATAGGTGACCTGGAGCCAGTGGGTTTGGCGACGAATATGTAGCGAGGGCCAGCCAAAGAGAGCATACAGGTCGCAGTGGTGGGTGGTATATGGGGCTTTAGTGACAAAACGGATGACACTGTGATAGACTACATCCAATTTGCTGAGTAGAGTGTTGGAGGCTATTTTGTAAATGACATCACCAAAGTCAAGGATCGGTAGGGTAGTCACTTTTACGAGGGTATGTTTGGCAGCATGAGTGAAGGAGGCTTTGTTGCGAAATAGGAAGCCGATTCTAGATTTAATTTTGGATTGGAGATGCTTGATGTGAGTCTGGAAGGAGAGTTTATAGTCTAACCAGACACCTAGGTATTTGTAGTTGTCCACATATTCTAAATCAGAACCTTCCAGAGTAGTGATACTAGTTGGGCGGGAGGGTACGTATGGGCAGCAATCGGTTGAAGAGCATGGACTTAGTTTTACTTGCATTTAAAAGCAGTTGGAGGCTTTGGAAGGTGTGTTGTATGGCATTGAAACTTGTTTGGAGGTTTGTTAGCACAGTGTCCAAAGAAGGGCCAGATGTATACAGAATGGTGTCGTCTGCGTAGAGGTGGATCAGAGAATCACCCGCAGCAAGAGAGACATCATTGATATATACAGAGAAAAGAGTCGGCCCGAGAATTGAACCCTGTGGCACCCCCATAGAGACTGCCAGAGGTCCAGACAACAGGCTCTCAGATTTGACACAATGAACTCTATCTGAGTAGTAGTTGGCGAACCAGGTGAGGCAGTCATTTGAGAAGCCAAGGCTATTGTGTCTGCTGAGAAGAATGCAGTGATTGACAGAGTCAAAAGCCTAGGCCAGGTCGATGAAGACGGCTGCACAGTACTGTCTTTTAACGATGGCGGTCATGATATCGTTTAAGAACTTGAGTGTGGCTGAGGTGCACCTATGACCAGCTCGGAAAAACCAGATTGCATAGTGGAGAAGGTACGGTGGGATTCGAAATGGTAGGTGATCTGTTTGTTAACTTGGCTTTCAAAGATTTTAGTAAGGCAGGGCAGGATGGATATAGGTCTATAACAGTTTGGGTCTAGAGTGTCTCCCCCTTTGAAGAGGGGGATGACAGCGGCAGCTTTCCAATCTATGGGGATCTCAGACGATACGAAAGAGAGGTTGAATAGGCTAGTAATAGGGGTTGCAACAATTTCGGGCAGATCATTTTAGAAAGAGAGGGTCCAGATTGTTGAACCCAGCTTATTTGTAGGGATCCAGATTTTGCAGCTCTTTCAGAACATCAGCTGTCTGGATTTGGGTGAAGGAGAAGTGGGGGGGGGGGCAAGTTGCTGCAAGGGGTGCTGAGATGTTGGCCGGGGTAGGGGTAGCCAGATGGAAAGCATGGCCAGCCGTAGAAAAATGCTTCTTGAAATTGTCGATTATTGTAGTTTTATCGGTGGTGATAATGTTTCCTACCCTCAGTGCAGTGGGCAGCTGGCAGGAGGTGCTCTTATTCTCCATGGACTTTACAGTCTCTGGCCGGCACATCTCTCACTCAATCTGAACGTAAAATAAAACTGGTGATGTGTGTTACATACAAACGGCACTAAGAGGAACCAACGTGGGCTCATATCTTTATCATGAGATACAATGACGGTATCCACCTTGGCTGCGAATGCATCTTCAGAGCGTTCAGTCCAAAAGTATGAACACAGACATAACAAACCTGTCTTCAATAGCAAATGTGGTCACAGTCATTCCAGAAGAATCTTCCCCAAAACAAAGACATTTGCTTCAAACATGAGACAGTCTGAAGACAAAGGAGGATGATTAAAACATAAACAGCCACACAGTGTGGGAAACACGAGGTAAACATACAAGGTAAACATACATGGTAGAGGTTTACAGAGCTATCGTATATATTTACAAGTTCTTTCCAGTACGATTACAATCCATTGGTTTACAATGCATGTACATTTTTTATCAAAATGTCATGGTGTGTTATGTAAACAAGCACTCTCTCACCAACCCCCCATCCTATACTCCATGATGAAACTCAATAGGAAGGCATACGTGGAATGCAGCGTTCTGAAAACGTTGCCATGACGTTACTTTGGGGTTTGACACCCACGGGTCGAGTCTGATCGGGTCAGATGGGGACCAAAGCTTATTCAAACTTTCAAACGCTGCCGCTGTCAAATGCTTTCAATGGCCATCACTTGCCTTCAACTGCAGTTATTTAGCTGGACCAAATAGTGGTGGTGACTGGGAAGTGAAGGCTTCTTGCTTGGCTGTGGCTGGCTATGATTGACAAAGCATGGCAGTTAGGGCGGTTGTGTGGGAGACTGATGTCGCCTCAGTACCCCATCACTGGTCAGATTTACAAAGGCCGACAGAGTCGACAAAGGCTTGTCAGAATGCTCACACAGGCGCAAACAAACACATTTTTCTGTCTTTGTCTCTCTCTGTCTGTCTGTCTGTCTGTCTGTCTATCTGTCTGTCTGTCTCTCGCTCTCTCTCCTTGCGAAATAGGGCGGAGAAATTGGTGGAGGGCTGTCTGAGTGTTGTGATGTCAGACGGTGGGTGTGGCTATCAGACACACACGTAATTGGTGGCAGGCCTTGACAAGAGAAAGAGAGAGAGGGGGGAGAGGGATGTTAGCGACGGAGAAAAGGGTTTGAGAGGGAAACCAAAAGTGATAGCGAGAGAGGTTTAACACAGCGCCCAGGTTCCACTGGGGGGACAGGTAGCCGAGTGGTTAGAGGGTTGGACTAGTAACCGAAAGGTTGCAAGATTGAATCCCCGAGCTGACAAGGTAAAAATATCTGTCGTTCTGCCCATGAACAACGCAGTTAACCCACTGTTCCTAGGCCGTCATTGAAAATAAGAATTTGTTCTTAACTGACTTGCCTAGTTAAATAAAGGTTAAATAATATATTTTTTTAAAACACACCTGCTGAATGAAGAAGTCGCCATTAAGAGGTTACAGTAGTTCAAGCTGTTACATAACTTTGGAGATTGTTGCAGGGCCACATAGAGGCCCATGATGCACCCCTGCTAGGAGAGTGAATGTAGAGTAAGTTTATTAACCACTGGTCTGGAAAAGCATAAATATTTCGCATGACACTGTTCTCAGATGCTTTATTAGTCCTGCAAATTGTAAAGACAATGGTCTCTGTAAGTGTTTGAGAAGAGTTCACAAGCAGACACTGTGGCAATTACAGGACACACCACATCCAGACACGCAGAGATCCTTAGAAAGTTGGACATACACAAAGCAGCCCCAAGGATGTTCATTCTCATGTACTGTGCCCTACATATAGCCTCTTCTTTATCAGACTGTGTAAAGGCAGAGTAAGACATATTTCTACGCATTCTGTAGACAACCGTACCAGATAGAGTTAACATCAAAGAGCATGTTTTGCTCAAGCCCGTAAACTACCTCGGCTTTGTGTGGTAACGCTCAGTGTAAAAAAAAAAAAATGGATGACACACTTTCAACTATGTGTGCTTTGTCTATTTCTGCTAACTGGTGAATCAGCTGACTCACCCTGGGTGGAACTGCTCTGTTCTTCTAGGAAATCAGATGCCATGAGTGGCTAGGATTTACCAGGAATCAGCCACCACAGACAGTAAAGGTCTCCCCACTCTGAGACTTTGACGAGTTCATCTCATTTCTTTCTTGATGTCCCTTTTCTTCTGACTATCTAAACTGTTCACTTAAATGTAAGAAAAACATATACAAAAATAGGGCTTGATATGGTAGCATGAGGATTTGAAAATCACTTGAAGGACAACAGATAGAATTTAATACAAAATATTTCAATTGGCTCACATGCTGCACGAATGGGGGACAAAGACCCTTTTGTTTTGTGTTACATATAGAGGTACAAGGTCAGCAAAAATAACCCCTCCAGGTGTGATGTGACCGAACACAGCCTGCCTCCCAAGTCCCCTTGAGGCCATGCCAACACTGGAAAGCTGGAGGCCAAAATGGCTGTGACAAAATGGAACAACAACTAACCAATGTTTCTCCCTGAAAAGAAAGAGGACGACCTGAGATAGGACTAGAGGAAGAAGGTAGAAGAAAGGTATCGCCAATGCACTGGTGGATAACGAAAAAGACGGGCGAGTGAGCGGGGTGCTCCTCAATAACGTCAACCTGTCACGCTCCGCGGATCACTTAATTAAGGCACATGAAGGGGGCGAGACCTGCCGTGACACTAAATCAATCCGCCATCCACGCTTCGTCCTGGGGCCTCTGGGGCTGTACTATGACACGCTAGGCAGCTCAGACGGGCGCCCGCCATGTTGCAGACTCCGCTGGCCTCCTCTCCTTCCCCTGTGCAAACTCCTACCTTTAAGGATCCGATAAATCCCGCCACCCCCGTAGGGTTTTGACATGGCGCGGTCTAGCGTGGCTGTTTATTGTCGAGGGGACAGCGGTCGGTGATTAAGGCTGATCCGAAAGGCTGGACGGGGATCAATGGCAGAGGGTCGGAGTGGCAGAGGAGCAGAGGACGGTCCAGTGTTTAATGGGCGTTGGGGGAGTAGGGGGCGGTCCGGTGTTTAATGGGCGTTGGGGGAGCAGGGGGCGGTCCGGTGTTTAATGGGCGTTGGGGGAGCAGGGGGCGGTCCGGTGTTTAATGGGCGTTGGGGGAGTAGGGGGCGGTCCGGTGTTTAATGGGCGTTGGGGGAGCAGGGGACGGTCCGGTGTTTAATGGGCGTTGTGGGAGTAGGGGGCGGTCCGGTGTTTAATGGGCGTTGGGGGAGTAGGGGGCGGTCCGGTGTTTAATGGGCGTTGGGGGAGTAGGGGGCGGTCCGGTGTTTAATGGGCGTTGGGGGAGCAGGGGACGGTCCGGTGTTTAATGGGCGTTGGGGGAGCAGGGGACGGTCCAGTGTTTAATGGGCGTTGGGGGAGCAGGGGGCGGTCCGGTGTTTAATGGGCGTTGGGGGAGTAGGGGGCGGTCCGGTGTTTAATGGGCGTTGGGGGAGTAGGGGGCGGTCCGGTGTTTAATGGGCGTTGGGGGAGTAGGGGGCGGTCCGGTGTTTAATGGGCGTTGGGGGAGCAGGGGACGGTCCGGTGTTTAATGGGCGTTGGGGGAGCAGGGGGCGGTCCGGTGTTTAATGGGCGTTGGGGGAGCAGGGGGCGGTCCGGTGTTTAATGGGCGTTGGGGGAGCAGGGGGCGGGGGTTCTAATTGAGCTAATCGCAAAGCAGGCTCCTGTGATGATATTAGAATGGATCCAATGTGCAAGAAGCTACGAGGTATGAGGGATGAGAATCAATGAGCAGGACGGGATGGGACAGGAGGCCCTAGAGTGCAGGTCGACACATTGAGAACTCTGAGGAGAACCATGGAGGAAAGCACAGGCAGGCAGTCACATGAAGGAGTGTGCGAGGCTGAAGGAGGAGCAAACTCCGGACGTATGTCAGACGTGCTCATGATAGTAAACACGCGTCATGAAGCGACTGACTTGATTGTCACGGAGTACCCCAAACTGTCAAGTGAATCTATTGGCATTGGTGCATACTATGTAGCCTATGCTGATGTCAGTGGAAGATTTGATTGAAAGCTCGACTTACTGGCACATCTCAAGTCAATGGACCTCCGAGAGTGTGTGCCTGAGTCTAAGTACATGCAGGCGTTAGTATCAGTGTCTGAGGCCATACTGGCGGAGGGCTGAGAGAGATTTATGATCCAAATGATGCAAATTGCACCCAGCAGTTTGAGGCTGGAGCTGTCTCTAGTGTTCCCTCACCCCCACGCCAGCTCTCCACTTATGAAACCATTACGCGTTGTGAAGGATCCAACCTCCATTGGTTGGAACGCTGGTTTATGTCATACAGGAATAAAAATACACCTCTACGACTGACACAGGTCACACATCCCACCGCGGGTCTTTCTTCTCTCTCGACGCAGAGTCGTGTTTCTGCTAATCAGGACCCCGCGTGCGCTTGCAATAAATCTCTGGGTCTTGACGGGCCTTGCAAATAAAGCAAACAGCCCCCATGGTTCTGTCGTGATGTTTGATTTCCATCCGCCCACTGGAAAGTAGGCCCAGCCATCTATCACCCGCTGGATCTGCCTGCCTCTCAATCTCTCGGCACTCACCAGAAATGAGACCCAGCCTGATTGGGCTTAATGTCAAACACATGGCCCTGGTTGGCCGGCGCAACTTTCCCACCAGAGCTCCAGAAGAGGCGCCCTCTCTGATCAAGAGAGGAACCAACCAAAAGCCAGGCGTCGTAGACCACCGCTTTGGCAAGCGGTAAACAAAACAATCTTTTTTTCTCAGGGATTTTGACGTGTGGTTTGGTTCGGGCCTAGGGAATGTTTTTGCCTTTGCGTTTTCGTTAGCTATGGTGGTGGGTTGGATTCCGATGAATAGGAAAATAATTTATGTTTGGATGGATGGTGTTTGAAGGAATTGGTGTGTGTGTCTATTGTCTATAGTCCTGACTAAGGGATCTTGATTGAACCTCCCAGCACCCCCCTCCCCCCCGCCCCCTCTCTCTCTCTCTCTCTCTCTTTCATTCATTCACAGTGAGGAAGGCCTTTGGTGGGCAGTAGAAGCCTTTTAACCTGGAAGTGCTCTGATTGGACCAGGGGTCAGTCTGTAGACCTCTAAAGCCTCTCTGCCCCATCCGTCAGTGTCACACCACTATTAGTGCTATTATCATCAAAGTCACATTGTGAATTATAGCACATGCAAAAAGCCCGCTGTCCGGATTCTGCAGTGACCTGCGCCAAATGATATAACAGGGGTGAAACTCCCATTGGTGACTTCACTGAGGGGAGAGGAAAAAAGGACTCTGCTAAGATGCTTACACAGAGACTAAGATGGCTGACACAGAGACTAAGGTGGCTGACACAGAGACTAAGATGGCTGACACAGAGACTAAGATGGCTGACACAGAGGCTAAGATGGCCGACACAGAGACTACGATGGCTGACACAGAGACTAAGATGGCTGACACAGAGGCTAAGATGGCCGACACAGAGACTACGATGGCTGACACAGAGACTAAGATCTGTGATCCCTACATTTTCAACCAATCTACCTCCATATATTTTCAAACAGCATTAGTGGAGAAATAGAAAGCATTAATCTTTATAAGGGTTGCTGAGCGAGCAGCTGGAACTTCTGCTCTCCATATGGTTTCTCATGTCTGAGGCCTTTCCCTCTACTCGTATCTCAGGAAGACTGTGTCAGTCTTAGTTATGGCCAGGGCATGCTTCTCCCAGAAAACATTATCATCCCCTCAAATCAGCTGCTGCATATTCATGAGGGGCGAACAAAACGGTGTCAGCGGAGAGGAAGAATCGGCACGGGGGGGGGGGGGGGGGGGGGTCTGATCTGAGAGACAGAGCGTGGAACGTTCACTGAACATTGACTTTCAACCTGTCCATCAACGCTAGGCCTGTGGACTTGAAGCACAGCAGGTTAGCCACAAGCTCACTCATGCTACACTCAGAGAAGCACAGGCAGCCAGGCACACACACAGACATAGACCACGATCACAGACACATATACCCAGCAGAATTAAACAAATAGACTCATATTTCTTTGATTCACAATCACACACGAGATAGAAATAAAAGAGAGTAGAAAATGATTAGATACATCAATGTTGGATTGTGTTATGTCTATAAGCATCATGCATTCATGTGTAATGTAAAGTGCATTTTCCCACATTTTGTTTACGTTACAGCCTGATTCTAAAATGTCTTAAATGAAAAAATGTCCTCTTCAATCTACACACAATACACCATAATGACAATGCATTTTAGCAAATGTATTACATATACAGCCATGAGGTCGAAGGAGGTCGAAGGAATTGGCCCTATAGCTCTGAGACAGGAGGATGTCGAGGCACAGGTCTGGGGAATGATACTAACAAATGTCTGCAGAATTGAAGGTCCCCAAGAACACAGTGGCCTCTATCATTCTTAAATGGAAGAAGTTTGGACCAACCAAGGCTCTTCCTAGAGCTGGCCGCCCGGCCAAACTGAGCAATCGGGGGAGAAGGGCCTTGGTCAAGGAGGTGACCAAGAACCCAATTGTCACTCTGACAGAGCTCCAGAGTTCCTCTGTGGCGATGGGAGAACCTTCCAGAAGGACAACCATCTCTGCAGCCCTCCACAAATCAGGCCTTTATGGTAAAGTGGCTAGATGGAAGCCACTCCTCAGTTAAAGGCACATAACAGCCTGCTTGGAGTTTGCCAAAAGGCACCTAAAGGACTCTCAGACCATGAGAACCAAGATTCTCTAGTCTGATGAAACCAAGATTGAACTCTTTGGCCTGAATGCCAAGCGTCAAGTCTGGAGGAAACCTGTCACCATCCCTACGGTGAAGCATGGTGGTGGCTGCATCATGCTGTGGGAATGTTTTTCAGAGGCAGGGACTGGGAGACTAGTCAGGATTGAGGGAAAGATGAACGGAGCGAAGTACGGCGAGATCCTTGATGAAAACCTGCTCCAGAGCGTCCAGGACCTCAGACTGGGGCGAAGGTTCACCTTCCAACAGGACAACGACCCTTAGCACACAGCCAAGACAATGCAGGAGTGGCTTTGGGGCAAGTCTCTGAATGTCCTTGAGTGGCCCAGCCAGAGCCCGGAATTCAACCCGATCAAACATCTCTGGAGAGACCTGAAAATAGCTGTGCAGCGACGCTCCCCATCCAACCTGACAGAGCTTGAGAGGATCTTCAGAGAAGAATGGGAGAAACTCCCCAAATACAGGTGTGCCAAGCTTGTAGCGCCATACATAAGAAGACTTGAGGCTGTTATCGTTGCCAAAGGTGCTTCTTCAAAGTACTGAGTAAAGGGACTGAATACTTATGTAAATGTGATATTTCAGTTTTTTTTTTTTTATACATTTGAAAATAAAATGTAAAGCCAGTTTTTGCTTTGTCATTATGGGGTATTGTATGTAGATTGATGAGGGAAAAAACAATTGAATCAATTTTAGAATAACTTAATAAAATGTGGAAAAAGTAAAGGGGTCTGAATACTTTCTGAGTGCACTGTATGTGTGCTTGTGTGTGTGTGTGTGTGTGTGTGTGAGTGTCTAGGCCTCAACAGTGGTCACTGATCCCATGTGAATATGTGTTTGTATATGTGTGTGTGTGTGTGTGTTTGCATAAACGTGCTTGTGTGTGTCTATCTCGGCCACCACCAGCTCTGTTCATCAGCACAAAAATAATTTACAGCCCTTCAGGGCTGCTGGGGTAAGGAGTCAAAGTTCAACCCTGACGCCCCCGTCTGGTCAATCAAAACCCACTCAATGCCAAAGTCCAGCCTCTCTCTTTATGGCCCCATTCATTCTATCAATCTGTAACGGGGGCCAGGCCGGGGAGGGAGGGAAAAAGTCCTGCTTCTGTTGGATGGAGCCTTCGTTTTTCAATTATCTCTAGGGGCATGGGGCCACAGTTTCAATTTCACTCCGGAGGAGAGGTTCAATGTGTAACCTTATTGCCGCCTGATAAACATGACTTTTTCCTTTGAACCCCCACTTTGGCCCCTCTAATATCGCTGTAATCTGTGTTTGGCTCTTCAGCTGTCAATAGGGACACCCCTGAGTGGGGCAGTCAGGGCCCTGAGCAGGGGCCAGTCACCTGGCTTGGTGGAGATAGGCTTCTAAAAATAAGTGTGATTGCATGAGAAGAAGGGAGGTGAAGCAAACAAGCTATAACTGTGGTTGGGTTTGTGTGTTTTGTGCTCTCTCTCTCTCTCTCTCTCTCTCTCTCTCTCTCTCTCTCTCATCAAAGACAGGAGGCAAAGTATAGATTTGATGGCTTGCTGGTGCTCTGCAGACAAATCTTTCTCAGAGAGAACAGTAGATGCCGATGTGTTATCAATATTCCTGCTTCTCCTGTGTCAGACCCACTTAAGTGTGAAAAATATGCAGTGGGTGGATCAATAGGTTATTCCCAGGGGAAGCCGCTCTGTGCTATGTGAGACACAATTGCTACACGGGAAAAGGACTGTTACATTTATGTAAATCCTTTATGTCTAGCTAGAGTCAAAATATACACTTCTTGGATATACTTATTCAATATTCATGTCATAGTTCAATGCCACACTTTATATAAATCCTGGCATTTTAGGTCACAATGATATTACGTTCTACAAACATTTTATTAGAAGGACACAAAGGGAACTATCAGGATATCAGGAATGAACTGGGCATGAATGAAAAGGCTATTGATTCATATTGCACATCAGGCGACAAGTTGTGGGTCATATTGTTTACTTCGGTGGTTATTATGAGTCACTACACACTGGGCACAAACATCATTTCAACGTCTAGTTTTGGATTTACATTCAGTTGACTTGTCAACTAACTTGAATTCAACGTGAAATAAAATTTTAAAAAATGTCACCAAGTCGTTGGATTTAGGTTAAACGTTGGGTGAAAAAAAGACATTCTTTAATTCTTTAACGTTGATGACTTTTTGCAAATCCAGTCCGTTTTCCACATTGATTCAACATCATCACATTGCATTTCTTTGTTGAAATTACATGGAAACAATGTTGATTCAACCCGTTTTTGCCCAGTGTCTAGAAAACACCAAGAGCACATTAGCACCATGATAAGATCTTGATAAACCACACAACATGCATCTGGTCACAAGTTTACAACCCAGGAATTGGCTACACATCACGAATTAGGGAACTCTGATGCAGAGTATTGTGGTGCCGTTGTGTTTTGTTTGTTAAGAAGAGGAACCACTGATAGTGATCTGTTTCCAATTCAACAAATGTGGTAAAAATTGTAGATGAAGTTAGATCTATACACAGTACCAGTCAAAAGTTGGGACCCACCTACTCATTCAAGGGTTTTTCTTTATTTTTACTATTTTCTAAATTGTAGAATAATAGTGAAGACATCAAACTATGAAACAACACATGGAATCATGTACAGTTGAAGTCGGAAGTTTACATACACCTTAGCCAAATACATTTAAACTCAATTCCTGACATTTAATCCTAGTAAAAAATCCCTGTTTTAGATCAGTTAGGATCACCACTTTATTTTAAGAATGTGAAATGTCAGAATAACAGTAGAGAGAACTATTTATTTGTGCTTTTATTTATTTCATCACATTCCCAGTGGGTCAGAAATGTACATACACCCAATTAGGATTTGGTAGCACTGCCTTTAAATTGTTTAACTTGGGTCAAACATTTCGGGTAGCCTTCCACAAGCTTCCCACAAGTTGGGTGAATTTTGTCCCATTCCTCCTGACAGAACTGGTGTAAATGAGTCAGTTTTGTAGGCCTCTTTGCTCGCACACACGTTTTCAGTTCTGCCCACAAATTTTATATAGGATTGAGGTCAGGGCTTTGTGATGGCCATTCCAATACCTTGACTTTGTTGTCCTTAAGACATTTTGCCACCACTTTGGAAGTTTGCTTGGGGTCATCGTGCATTTGGAAGACCCATTTGCGACCAAGCTTTAACTTCCTGTCTGATGTCTTGAGATGTTGCTTCAATATATCCACGTCATTTTCCTGCCTCATGATGCCAGCTATTTTGTGAAGTTCACCAGTCCCTCCTGCAGCAAAGCACCCCCACAACATGATGTTGCCACCCTTGTGCTTCACAGTTGGGATGGTGTTCTTTGGCTTGCAAGCCTCCCCCTTTTTCCTCCAAACATAGCGATGGTCATTATGGCCAAATAGTTATATTTTTGTTTCATCAGACCAGAGGACATTTCTCCAAAAAGTATGATCTTTGTCCCTATGTGCAGTTGCAAACCATAGTCTGGTTTTTTTATGGTGGTTTTGTAGTCGCAGCTTCTTCCTTGCTGAGTGGCTTTTCAGGTTATGTCGATATAGGACTCGTTTTACTGTGGATATAGGTACTTTTGTACCCGTTTCCTCCAGCATCTTCACAAGGTCCTTTGCTGTTGTTCTGGTATTGATTTGCACTTTTCACACCAAAGTATGTTAATCTCTAGGAGACAGAACGCGTCTCCTTCCTGAGTGGTATGACAACTGCGAGATCCCATGGTGTTTATACTTCCGTACTATTGTTTGTACAGATGAACGTGCTACCTTCAGGTTTGGAAATTGCTCCCAATGATGAACCAGACATGTGGAGGTCTATGATTTTTTTCTGAGGTCTTGGCTGATTTCTTTTAATTTTCCCATGTCAAACAAAGAGGCACTGAGTTTAGGTAGGCCTTGAAATACATCCACAGGTACACCTCCAATTGACAAAAATTATGTCAATTAGCCTATCAGAAGCTTCTAAAGCCATGACATAATTTTCTGACATTTTCCAAGCTGTTTAAAGGCACAGTCAACGTAGTGTGTTTAAACTTCTGACCCACTGGAATTGTGGCACAGTGAATTATAAGTGAAATAATCTGTCTGTAAACAATTGTTGGAAAAATTACTTGTGTCATGCACAAAGTAGATGTCCTAACCAACTTGCCAAAACTATAGTTTGTTAACAAGAAATTTGTTGAGTGGTTGAAAACGAGTTTTAATGACTCCAACCTAAGTGTATGTAAGCTTCTAACTTCAACTGTAGTAACCAGAAAAGTCTTAAACAAATATTCATATTTTAGATTCTTCAAGGAAGCCACCTTTTGCCTTGATGACAGCTTTGCACACTCTTGGCATTCTCTCAAACAGCTTCATGAGGAATGCTTTTCCAACAGTCTTGAAGGAGTATGCTGAGCATTTGTTGGCTGCTTTTCCTTCACTCTGTGGTCCAATTCATCCCAAACCTTCTCAATTGGGTTGAGGTTGGGTGATTGTGGAGGCCAGGTAATCTGAGGCAGCACTCCATCACTCTCCTTCTTGGTCAAATAGCCCACGCACAGCCTGGATGTGTGTTTTGGGTCATTGTTCTGTTGAAAAACAAATGATTGTCCCACTAAGCGCAAACCAAATGGGATGGTGTATCACTGCAGAATGCTGTGGTAGCCATGCTGGTTAAGTGTGCCTTGAATTCTAAATAAATCAATGACAGTGTCATCAGCAAAGCACCCCCACACCACCACACCTCCTCCTCCATGCTTCATGGTGCGAACTACACATGCAGAAATCATCTGTTCACAAAGACAATACGGTTGGATCCACAAATTTCACAGGACAGATTTCCACCAGTCTAATATCCATTGCTCATGTTTCTTTGGCCCAAACAAGTCTCTTCTTCTTATTGGTGTCCTTTGGTAGTGGTTTCTTTGCAGCAATTCGACCATGAAGGCCTGATTCACACAGTCTCCTCTGTGTGAGGGGTGTGTCTGTGACTTAGCATTTATTTGTGCTGAAATGTCTGAGGCTGGTAACTAATGAACTTATCCTCTGCAGCAGAGGTAACTCTGAAGGTTTCTTCAAGTGCAGTCACAAAAACCATCAAGCGCTATGATGAAACTGGCTCTCATGAGGACCGCCACAGGAACGGAAGACTCAAAGTTCATGAGATTTTCCAGTTTGACTTAAAGTAATGATGGACTGTCGTTTCTCTTTGGTTATTTGAGCTGTTCTTGCCATAACATGGACTTGGTATTTTACCAAATAGGGCTATCTTCTGTATACCAACCCTACCTTGTCACAACACAACTGATTGGCTCAAACGCATTAAAGAAGGAAAAAAAATTCCACAAATTAACTTTTAACAAGGCACACCTGTTAAGATGTGCAATCCAAGTGACTACCTCATGAAGCTGGTTGAGAGAATGCCAAGTGTTCGCCAAGGCTACTTTGAAGAATCTCAGATATAAAATATATTTTGATTTGTTTAACACTTTTTTGTTTACTATATGATTCCATTAATTATTTCATAGTTTTTGATGTCTTCACTATTATTCTACAATGTAGAAAATAGTAAAGATAAAGAAAAACCCTTGAATGAGTAGGTCCAAACTTTTGACTGGTACTTGAGTAAAGAAGTAATATGTTGGATGAGTGTATTGCACCCCCCCCCCCCAGTTAGCGTTAGTTTATGCTAACTTGCTAGCTGGCAACTTCACAAGCAGTAAATAGTTAGTTAGCATGAGCTGCTAGCTAGTGCTAACTAGCGACCTTAATACTAGATCATCTGAGATAAAATACATTAAAAAAGATAACGTGACTTAATTGCAGTTGTAAGCATTTCCACTAGTGACTGATAGCTTTACAGTTGATGTTACTTTATTGCCTTTTAGCTATTTTACACAGCATTTTATGTCATATAGCTAAATAGCTAGCTACGTTTTTTAAGAGAGAGCTTTCAATTGGCATCTCACCCCCTGTTTTCAGTCACAGGTGGGGATTGAATTAGATGTGAGCAGAGCAGGAGGTGGCCTCATGAGATGTGCTCAGATTTGACTGGGGATAGCTTTATTTGTGACCTATGTACAAATTAGAATTGAGCAATAGCAGAGCATAAGAGAGTTGCCACATCAATATTAGACTGAATTAATCAGTTAAGTTATGAGTTATTCTTATTAATGCTTATATTCTAATGTTATTTAATGTTATTAGATATGTTCCATTCCAATATTCCAATTCATTTTTTTTTAATGAATTAAAAACAACTATTGAAAACCTTTTGCTCCAGAATGTCATTTTAAAGACCGCTACGATAAAACATATTGCAATATTCAAATCATATTTTGTGCAATTGTACATAATGGATTGTATTGAAAAGGAACAACAAAGAAATAACAAAGGAAATGAATGTGCAGGTGAGTTAAAAAGAGGGACTTTACATCATATCTGCTCATAGTGCATATATTAATTGGGACATGTGCAACAACATTTCCCCCCATATTTTATTTAAATAATTAAAATAAGACAAGTAGACTTAGCTTTTAAGTATTACTTACTAAATAATTTCTTAATAAAACGGATTAAATGGATTTTAACACACTTACGTGAAACCCTATCCCATAATCTTCTACTGGGGTAACTTTTTATTTAACATTTTTAGAAAAGCTATCTTTCAGAAAAGCCCGGGGGGCTAGTTACCCCCTAATACCCTATAGCCTAGTAATGCAATTGAAATCACATAGTGTACTTTATCCCTTCGAATAAACCCTCCCATTCAAATAATTGTGAAATAATTAAACAATAAATGTACTTGAAAGTCATGATCATGCCCAAAGCTATAACTGCTGCTTTCATCTTGAGCAGGCTTTGTCCAATCTTGCCATGTCATGCCACGGTACATTTCACCGAAAAACAGCTTTAAATCAAGTGTGTTGAACACAGTTCTACTAACTGAGATGCAATAAGTACACAAAGTAGGACAACCGTAACAAATATTGTTCCCCGCACCACGGCTGATGCGGGTGCCTACCCAGCATTGACGCGAAAGTCGGGGAGCCGAGCACAGTGTATTGACCAGCATGTTCAAGAAGCAGCCAGTGTTTCAGTGGGGGGAAAGGATAATGGGAGAAAGATGAGAAGGAAAACAATAGCAAAGCGCATTTTCGACCTCGAATATGAAGAAGAGGAGGAGGAAGACCCCAAATACGAAGACTTTGGCAACACGACATCGCACAGCCAGCCTCCATGTGTACGTAAACGTTTAACGGTTATTTGTAGTCTGGTTTGTAACGATAACGATACAGTAACGATAACTGCCCATTCCGTGAGGGGCGAGTATTTGTCGCTCACGATTTATGTCGCTAATTACCCTACCCGGACTGTCTATTACAGCACAGACTGCAGAAGAGAAGAAAGCACACACACCCGGTGAATGAGAACGTAGAAGAGAATCCACCATGCAACATTGCTCTCCAGAAGTTGAAAACGAGGGTTTGGGTCGACTATTATCATATCATATTTTTTTTGCGACAAAGTTTTCTCTATTATCTTTCGGGGTTGGCACGCGTCTGCTCATTGTGGTGGCATCATATGAGCATGTTGACCGACCGACATAAATCCTATTTGTACGTTAGAAATATAGCACCCCACCTCCTCACTTAAGGGGTTACAACTTGGAACCACAAGGCTGTAGTAGTAGTGACACAGAGAGCATTCACCTCTCAGCTGTGTTTTGTTCTAATGGCGCTTATTGTGAGAGGGGCATGGTGAGGGCAGCCATTGATCTCAATGACGGAGAGGAGGAGGAGAGCACAAACCTTTGGCAAGGGGAAGTGGAGAAAAGAACGACAAGCCAAGACAGCAACAAGTAACATGTTGTTGCTACTACTCCTAAATAAAGGAAGGATGCTGAATCATAGCTTGACAATGAAACTTTATTTACTTTTTGTCAAGACAAAATAATTTATGAAGAAGAATATGGTATCATCATCACAGGGATTTTCTGTTGTTTCAACCTGGTTCTGATTTTTCACCATAGCAGACCATAGCTGATTATACATAATATAATACATAAAAAAACTGTGACAATTACACACACGTGAGACAACGTATATGACTGATTTCTTATCTCAAAACAGATACCAGTGTCAGACAACCCCAGTGTGGAACGCATCGAGGAGGGTGACTTCATGGCAGAGGTACACTGGCTGATGGCTGTGTGTGTGTGGATGTGTGTGATTGCATGCATGTGGTTTAGACTTTCTATGTATGACTTTTTGACTTCTTAATGTCTCTAAAGGGTCTTGGAGGCCTACAGTCACGTTCAAAGGCTGACCTGGTTGCCATGGTGCTGAGCATGCAGCGAGAGATGGACAACCTGAGGGAGCAAATCAGATGCCTCACAGGTGAGGGCCAGGCAGGAGAATAAGGAGGAAGTTGCCCCTAGACACTGATCTAAGTTCAGTTTTTAATTTCCCCTGCTAATGATTAAGGTCAGGAGTCAGGGAGGGTATGCTGTTCCTACATCTGTGCCTAAGAGCAACCCAGGATGCTTTAATCTCTTGAATTCTTGTGGGATTCATGCTATTGACTGCCATACAATCTATCGTATGCTAGCGTGTGGAAAGTTGGCACGTAACCTGGAGGCCCTGATCGAGAGGACGGAGGTGTGGTCGAGCAGCACGGACCGGAGAACTACATCTCCCAGCATGCCCGAGATCCTGGTGAGGAGTGGTGCCATGACAACGTCGGCCCTGCTGGCCTCTCCAGGGGTGCTGAACGGGTGCTGGGCGGCCAAACTACAGCCCCTCCACCCCCACCAGAATGGACAACCTCCGGGGTCTCATGATGGGGGTTCCCAGATCAACGGACCACCTCTCTATCAGGAGGTGATGAACCACTTTTAAGTGTCTTTGACATCAAAAATATATAGCAAAAGTTTTCGGGAGAGGTTCAAAGCTGTACTAGAAGTCACTTTTGATGTCATGCAATATGCAAAATGATATGTTTTCTTTGAAGTTAACTGAATAGGGCTTTGGTATTGGTCTTATAGCAGAATGTCAGTATACAGTGGGGTCCATAATGATTGGCACCCTTGATAAAGATGAGCAAAAAAGACTGTATAAAATAAATTATACAAATACTGAGCTGTGTTGTATGCAAAAAAAATGGGAAAGGTCATTATTTTATACTATTACAATTGCTCAGAGAAAGAGATTTTGTTTAACAAGTAATACAATAAAATATAGGTGTCAAAATGATTGGCACCCCTGTTTTCAATGCTCTTGCATATCCCCCCCCTTGTGAGGATAATGCCACTGAGCCTTTTTCTAAAATGTGTTATGAGATTGGAGAACACGTTGGGAGGGATCTTAGACCATTCCTCCATACAGAATCTTTCCAGATTCGTAATATCCTTCAAACCACAGGTTTCCAAACGAGGTTCAAGTCCGGAGACTGAGATGGCCATTGCAAAATGTGGATTTTGTGATCAATTAACCATTTATTTGTGGATTTTTGATTAGTGCTTGGGGTTATTGTCTTGCTGGAAGATCCACTTCAGGCCAAGTGTCAGCCTCCTGGCAGAGGCAACCAGGTTTTGGGCTAAAATGTCCTGGTACCGGGTAAAGCTCACGATGCCGTTGACCATAACAAGGGCCCCGGGAACAGTGGAAGAAAAATCATTTTGAGCCCTATCTCTTTCTCTGAGCAGTTGTATTAGTATAAAATAAAATAATATAATTTTATTTTCTTTTTTTTGCATACAGTATTCAGTATTTGTATTATTTATACTCTTTTATGCCCATCGAGGGTGCAATGATTGCAGACCCCACTGTATCTCTAAAATGGGATGGGCCACAACAATGTTAAAGACGCAACCTAATGGCTTATGCCCTCCAGTTCATCACTGCAGAGCTGCTTGACCGCTGTAACACGGGGACCACTGCCCAGAAGCTGACCAACGACCTGCTCCGGGGCCTCTATGAGAGGGACTGCCTGGCCTCTCACTCCATCTCCGGCATCGTCAACAACAAGAGGGGCCAACCCAAGCCTGCCCTGCCTGCAGACGAGATCCAGGCAATACTGAGTAAGGTCTCGTCTGTACTAAAGCCTGAGACAGCTAGACATACCCCCTCATAACAGCTAGGCACACCCCCTCATAACAGCTAGGCACACCCCCTCATAACAGCTAGACACACCCCCTCATAACAGCTAGACACACCCCCTCACAACAGCTAGACACACCCCCTCATAACAGCTAGGCACACCCCCTCATAACAGCTAGGCACACCCCCTGATAACAGCTAGTCACACCCCCTCATAACAGCTAGGCACACCCCCTCATAACAGCTAGGCACACCACCTCATAACAGCTAGACACACCCCCTCATAACAGCTAGGCACACCCCCTCATAACAGCTAGGCACACCCCCTCATAACAGCTAGACACACCCCCTCACAACAGCTAGACACACCCCCTCACAACAGCTAGACACACCCCCTCATAACAGCTAGGCACACCTCCTCATAACAGCTAGGCACACCCCCTGATAACAGCTAGACACACCCCCTCATAACAGCTAGGCACACCCCCTCATAACAGCTAGGCACACCACCTCATAACAGCTAGACACACCCCCTCATAACAGCTAGGCACACCCCCTCATAACAGCTAGGCACACCCCCTCATAACAGCTAGACACACCCCCTCACAACAGCTAGACACACCCCCTCATAACAGCTAGGCACACCTCCTCATAACAGCTAGGCACACCCCCTGATAACAGCTAGACACACCCCCTCATAACAGCTAGGCACACCCCCTCATAACAGCTAGGCACACCACCTCATAACAGCTAGACACACCCCCTCATAACAGCTAGGCACACCCCCTGATAACAGCTATGTCACACTTCCCGCCCTAACCTCATGCTACAATGTAAATACCTTTTACGTCAACTTCATACTTTCCTATTAAAGCGGTGACTGTAAGTCGATCTGGATAAGAGTGTCTGCTAAATGACTGCTGTAACAGTGCTGTTATTTTCGTTTGACTTCTGGACATTGCCTGGGGCTCAAACTGTCGTTTATAGACCGCGGTAATCTTGGTACAGTCATAGAGATGTATAGAGATCTCAGCTTTGTATCTGTGCCATTATGGCATCTGACAACATGGGCAACGCCATTGAGGCTCTCTCCATTTTACAGAGTTTGATGTTTGAAAAAAAGTGTAAAGCTAATATCGGTGATTTACCGCCACCTGCAGTGCTGGAGTCTTAAACCAAATCTTATCATTCATTTATTGTGCCCATTAGATAGATGGCAGTGATACAGCTTTAAGCCATTTACAAACTAGTCAAAACAATTAGCTGAAGAAGACACCATAGTGCCCTCAAAGCTCATCACTAAGCTAAGGACCCTGTGACTAAACACCTCTCTCTGCAACTGGATCCAGGACTTCCTGACAGGCTGCCCCCAGGTGGTAAGGGTAGGCAACAACACATTTGTCATGCTGATCTTCAACACTGGGCCCCTCAGATGTGCATGCTTAGTCCCCTCCTGTTTTCCCTGTTCACCAACAACTGCGTGGCCAAGCACGACTCCAACAACATCACTAAGTTAGCTGACGACACAACAGTGGTAGGCCTGATCACCGACAACGATAGGGAGGAGGTTAGAGAACTGGCAGTGTGGTGCCAGGACAACAACCTCTCCCTCAATGTGAGCAAGACAAAGGAGCTGATTGTGGACTGTAGGAAAAGGCGGGCCAAACAGGCCCCCATTAACATCGATGGGGCTGAAGTGGAGCGGGTCGAGAGTTTCAAGTTCCTTGGTGCCCACATCACCAACAAACTATCATGGTCCAAACACACCAAGACAGTTGTGAAGAGGGTACGCAACACCTTTTCCCCCTCAGGAGAATGAAAAGATTTGGCATCAGTCCCCAGATCCTCAAAAAGTTCTACATCTGCACCATCGAGAGTATCCTGACCGGTTGCATCACCGCCTGGCATGGCAACTGCTCGGCATCCGACCGTAAGGCACTATAGAGGGTAGTGTGTACGGCCCAGTACTTCACTGGGGCCAAGCTTCCTGACATCCAGGACCTATATACTAGATGGTGTCTGAGGAAGGCCCATAAAACTGTCAAAGACTCCAGTCACCCAAGTCATAGACTGTTCTCTCTACTACCGCACGGAAAGCGGTACCGGAGCGCCAAGTCTAGGACCAAAAGGCTCCTTAACAGCTTCTACCCCCAAGCCATAAGACAACTGAACAATTAATCAAATGGCCTCCCGGACTATTTTACATTGACCCCTCCTTACCCTCTGTTTTTACACTGCTGCTACTCACTGTTTATTATCTATGCATTGTCACTTTACAAATGACCTCGACTAACCTGTATCCCCGCACATTGACTTGGTACTGGTACCCCCTGTATTTACGCTACTGTTCAAAAGTTTGGGGTCACTGAGAAATGTCCTTGTTTTTTAAAGAAAATCAATTTTTTATCCATTAAAATAACATCAAATTGATCAGAAACACAGTGTAGACTTTGTTAATGTTTTAAATGACTATTGTAGCTTAATGGAATATCTACGTAGGCGTACAGAGGCCCATTATCAGCAACCATCACTGTTCCAATGGCACGTTGTGTTAGCTAATCCAAGTCGATCATTTTAAAAGGCTGATTGATCATTAGAAACCCATTTTGTAATTATGTTAGCACAGCTGACAACTGTTGTTCTGATTAAATAAGCAATAAACTGGCCTTCTTTAGACTAGTTGAGTATCTGGAGCATCGGCATTTGTGGGTTCGATTACAGGCTCAAAATGGCCAGAAACAAAGACATTTCGTCTGAAACTCTATTCTGAGAAATGAAGGCTATTTCATGCGAGAAATTGCCAAGAAACTGAAGATCTCATACAACGCTGTGTACTACTCCCTTCACAGAACAGCGCAAACTGTCTCTAACCAGAATAGAAAGAGGAGTGGGAGGCCCCGGTGCACAACTGAGCAAGAGGACAAGGACACTAGAGTGTCTAGTTTGAAAAACAGATGCCTCACAAGTCCTCAACTGGCAGCTTCATTAAGTAGTACCAGAAAAACACCAGTCTCAACGTCAACAGTCAAGAGGCGACTCTGGGATGCTGGCCTTCTAGGCAGAGTTTCTCTGTCCAGTGTCTGTGTTCTTTTGTCCATCTTCATTTTTAATTTTTATTGGCCAGTCTGAGATATGTCTTTTTCTTTGCAACTCTGTCTAGAAGGTCAGCATCCCAGAGTCGCCTCTTCATTGTTTTATTCGGCGCATGTGACAAATGCAATTGGATTTGATTTGACAATGCTCTGATCATTGGCTGATCGCTCCCAACTCATAAGAATCCCCACCCAGTTGACACCTTTAAAATGGTGGAACCTCTCAATGGCAATGTCCATGCAAAAATGGGTTATTTCCAAAGTAATGATAACTTTACATCTCTATAGGTTTCTGATCTTTGACCTCTCACCCACAGGGGCGGTGCAGCACTACTTCCCAGGGAAGACGGACTCGGAGATCAAGGGCTACATCCGCCAGAAGCTGCAGAACGAAGCCAAGCGGCTCCGCAAGAAGCCTCATCTGGCCGTGAAGGTGGAGCCCGAGGCCGGGGCTGAGGGGGCAGAGACGACTTTCTACACCTAAGCGGTGTGGCCACGCCAAACCCCACCCCCTGTTCCACCCAGGGAGTGAAGTGCCCTGCCTCAGGTTAAAGTGCAATTATGGGAGGGAGACTCACGTAAAAACTGCTGTGAGAGGGAACCAAAATGGAGCAGCCTTATCAACACCAGTCTAGTCTATCTGTTTGTCTGTCCATTCCCAGCCACGTCTCTGGGCTGGGAGAGAAATAGGCTAGTGAGGGAGGAGTCTATTTGTCTGACAACGTGATCATTCCAGGGGAAGTGTTATGGACTCCAGTCTGATCAAGACTAGTTACTGCTCAGGTGAAGTAAGATGATACTGTAGCTTATTCTTCCTCTGTCCTCTGGCATCGTTCGCAAGCCTCAGCCAGCTAGCCAGCCAGCAGTAGTAGGCCTAGTAGATGGCAAGTGATTTGTTACCAAGTTTAGTACTCTTGTTTCTGTGAAAGAGGTAGCAGTCAGTCGGTGCTCCATAGAGAAGTCATAACAGAAGCCCCGAACAACATAGCTGTCAGCGAAGCTGCGCTGCACTCTGTGTCACTTCAGTTTGATGTACAGTATTGTCATTGACCTCGTGAAATGAACCTAGCAATAGTATTGAATTAATTATAAAAAATAAAAAAAATACTTTTTTCCCCCAAAAGCATCATTGTCCTTTTTAAAAGAAAAAATTCAGCTAGAACTGATACTTACACGTCATGTTATCATAGCAGCAATACCCTCGAGACATTTTCAAAATGGTATCTTGTAAAACATTTACATTAAATTATTTTAAAATGAAGAGATCCAACCCACCCTTTTCTAATGATTACTCTTTACGTTGCATGCTGCATCAAAATGAACCCCTAATTATTACCTAACAATTATGCCAGTGCAACTGGAGACCAATAACTTTACCAGATATTGGCCACAAGATTCAGCTGTCTTTCTAAAGGACCTGTGTTCTTCCTGAAGCCCCAGGATGAAAAGGAGTTTCCCCCGGGTCCTCAGAGGAACCCAGCCTCGTCCCCACTCACCAGCTGTGCTCCTCACAAAAGACCCACAACGGAGAGTCTCCCACCGGGAACAAAGGATGGCGTGGGAACCACATATGCTCCATAATCAATACACCCCTGTGCTTTCGCTCTTATCCCGCACCCACACACACTCAGACAGACGTATGTACCCCACAAATCTGCTCCATCATTATCTGTGCTGCATGAAGCTAATCATTTTGGGTGTCAATAACACCACAGATAAGTCTGCGACGATGGTTTGAGTAGGACCAGGGTTGATTTAGACCTGGGTGGGACAAGGGAGTGTCTCTTTTTGGACAATCGGTTATCTCAGCCATCAAATTATATTTGTCACATGCACCGAATACAACAGGCGTAGACTTTACCGGGAAATGCTTACTTACGAGGTCCTTTTCCCAACAATACTGAGTTAAAAAAAGAAATCTGATTTGGTAACACAATAAAATAACAATAACGGGGCTATATACGAGGAGCATGGTACGAGTTGAGGTAGTTGAGGTAATATGTACATAGGGGTAAAAGTGACTAGGCAATCAGGGTAGATAAACAGGGTAGCAGCAGCGTATGTGAAGAGTATGAAAGTGTGTGTGTGTGTGTGTGTGTGTGTCGAAACCCTCTCTGTAGATTTCATTCCTGTGTTATGAGCATCTGCCTTGTTTTGCCACTGTGTCTCTGTCCTGCAATATTCATGAGTGAAATGTGTCCCTGTCATTTTCTCAGCAACTCATCAAAGATGTTGCCTTACATCTTGAAAAATAGATATTATTCTACCCAAATACATTGCTCTGTGACACTATACCTATTCATTTGTGATCCAGAGATCTTCTCTTTCAGTACGTTTTTGAGACCATCTAACATCAAGAGTCACCTCTCAATTAAAGGAATCAGAGGTTTCTCCTAAGGTGTGGCGTAACGACCGGGCCTAGATAACTGTGGCCCCTTCAGGCCCCTCTTCTCTAAACCGTGGGGGACATAGATAGATGTATAACCTCACCATGGCTCTCTCCCTGAACTGGGTCAGAAACAGCAGGGAGGGAAACACAGATTAGACGTGTATTAAAAGTGAATTGAGTGTCTTTCCCCTGCTGTGAATTTTCAATATATCATTTACACCACGTTTCCGGTGGCAAGCAAACATATCCCACAATGCCTTGGAACGCAGGGCGCCAGGGTACCCACAGTGCCACACTCGCACAACCCACGCGCCGCGTTTACATTATATTCATCTCCCATCTCTGTCAAACCGTAGAAAAATGATTCTGGGGGAAAATAGACTGTCTAATTGACAGAAGAATGATTTGTCTTTGTTGTGAGGAGTTTGGCAACAATACATTTCTTCCAAACAAGGGTTTTTTAGATTTGTAGATCTGGAAATTCATTTGTGTCTGCAATGTTCATGTATAACTGTTACAGTTAGGATTTTAAGTTGTTCTCTGCTCAAGAATGCTGTAAGCTATGAGCAATATTTCTTCAAATCAGCTTTATTCCAATGAATGTATGTGGCCAGTCAGTTGGCAAGGCTGTGTAGGGAACACATGCTTCCCCAATGTCCTCAACTGTGATGTGTCCCATAGACCGAGCCTAGAGAGGCTTACAGGTGTTACAGTACTCAGAAATAGGACCGTATGGAATCCAATAACACTGATGGCTAACACTGTAGCTGTCTACTCATCTGCGCTAGCACCTCTACCTTATTCAGTTCCCATGACACTCAGCAGACAAACAAGAGTCCTGTGATGTCACAACAACCGCGGGGCCGTACAGTCATCACAGCGATGCAGGAACATGTTGAGATGGGGTCATTTTCCTCAAGTCCCCAATGAGGATCTAGGACAGTGTTCGGGAACAGAACAGGAGAAGGCTCCTAGGACAAGGGTCTGGTCTGCATGATTGAATGGTTAGTGATCCGCTTCTCTGCTCTGTTTAATGGCCTCGCTCTCTCTCTCTCTCTGTGAAACAAAGAAAAGGGTTAGGACACTCATAAACACTATGTTACGAGAGGGTAGAATAAAGGAATTGACGTTTGTGTCTTTGTGTGTGTGTGTGTGTAAACTGGACGCACATTTTTGTCTTCACGTACAAAACCGCTGCGATCCATAAGTATTTGGCGACGTACACACGTCCATGTGAGTGTCATCTCTTTGCCGTGGCGCAAGGAGCAGTGGTAGTGCTCTCTCTGATGGTAGCCGCTCCTCTTGGGGACGACTCGGTGTCTGTCTGTCTGTCCGTCGGTCTGTATGTCTGTCTGGAGCCCAGGCGGTAAAAGAGGTTACCATCGCCCCCCAGCAGCCAAACACACAACGCACCGATCACCACAGCATGGCCGGTTGCCAAGGCAACCCCAGTCCCTCGAGATGGCCGATCGTAGATTGTGTGTGTGTGTGTGTGTGTGAGGGGAGAGGAGGGGGATGTCTGACTCTGAACCAGGGGACAGGGCTCGACTCAGCCCCGGCCCGGGTCTGCCTCACAGAGCACTAACACCTGCCCACTCATGATCTGTGGGGAATTGTGGCAGCGAGCAGATGAGGACCCTTAAAAATGTAGTGAGGGAAGAGAGAGAGAAGGCAAAGGGAAAAAGGGAGGTGGGCTGGGTACGTCGGCAGGCAACTAGGCAGGGTTAGGGCCCAAATGAGAGCAGCTGTCCAATGAGAGGAGTGGAATTTATTTATTGTCTGCTTGGAAGAGGTTGTTCCACAGGGTGGTTTGATTAATGTCCAGCCCTCCATCTTGTCAGTCTGTTTTTGTCCGCTGAAAGGAAAACAAAGCGCAGGGGGCCGGGGGGATGCAGAGGGGGGGGGGTGTGGGGCGGCGGTTAATGGCTGCCGCCGACGCTCCTTTTCATGTCGTCTGGGCCTGTCAGCCCTGATTGATGGCTCCGACAATGATTGGACAGACCCCCAGCTCAGTGCTTATCATGGGCAGCATCGTGACAGAGAGGGAGAGAAGGAGATTTCTACTTGTCCAATGGTGTACGAGAAAAGAGGTACAACTCACCAATAAGCGAGGAAGAAGCAGATCGAGCGAGAGAGAAAATGAGAGAGAGGGATTTGCTTGTCCTATTGCATTGCTGGGAGAGAGGAAGGAAGACGAGAGGGAGAGCGAGAGAAAGAGAAAGAGGAGGGAGGGATTGTGAGAGGTTTTTGTATTGAGCCTGTCCAATTACTCTAGATTACATATTTGGATACAAGGATCAGGAAACGTGACTAGTGTGTCCAAATCTTTGTCTTGGCACAGTGGGCACTGACACACTTGGTGTTAGTGGATTCATCTGCCATCACCAATATTGCTCAGTTTACCAACCTGCGTCCATTCCTGCTGTTTCAAACCCCGTACCTACGTCAACCTCATTGGGTTACACAGAGTACACCGGGTCACTGAAACGGAGTCCTGTCGTAGAGCTAAAATGAAAGAATGCAACATGAAAACGACCCTGGAAACCAGATGGTACATGTGCTTGTTTCAATTAGGATGAAAGAAAAGAAAATCTCATTACAATTACTTAGGCAATTTACATTTACCAAGTCAATGCTAAATAAATACCAGGCAACTAGAGGACAGTAAAATAAAGTATAACTCATGTATCATATTTATAATCGCATACATAACACTGTAACACGACAAGCTTCAATATGTATAGTTTTCTTAAAAGTAATGCCAGCTGTCATAATCTGCCCTGATTTGTCAATGTCAGATTTACACTGAGTATACAAAATATTAGGAACACCTTCTTTATTTAGATTTACACCCCCCCCCCCCCCCTTTCTGCGCTCAGAACAGCCTCAATTCGTCGGGGCATGGACTCTACAAGGTGTTGAAAGCGTTCCACAGGGATGCTGGCCCATTTGGGCGGTGTACTATTCTTGATGCACACAGGAAACTGTTTGAGCGGGAAAACCCCAGCAGCGCTTTGCAGTTCTTGACACAAACCGCTGCACCTGGCACCTACTACCGTACCACTTTCAAAGGCACTTAAAAATGTTTTGTCTTTCCCATTCACCATCTGAATGGCACACACACACAATCCATGTCTCAATTGTGTCAAGGCTTAAAAATCCTTCTTTAACCTGTTGCCTCCCTTTCGTCTACACTGATTGAAGTGTGTTTAACAAGTGACATCAATAAGGGATCATCATTTTCACCTGGATTCACCTGGTCAGTGTATGGCATGGAGAGAACAAGTGTTCTTAAGGTTTTGTACACTCAGTATATATACAAACACACATTCACATGGGATCAGTGATCACTGCTGAGGCCTAGACACTCACTCATGACACACACAAATAGAAACACACACACACACACACACACACACACACGCACACACACACGCACATTGCACATGAATGAAAGAAGTCATGCTTATAGACATAACACAATCCAACATAGATGTATCTAATCATTGTTTCATTCTGCTGGGCATATGTGTCTGTGATCATAGTCTATATCCGTTCCAATTCTTGCCCATAATGTTTTGTACACTCAGTGAATGTCATCTTGTGACTTTATTTATGTCAGCATAGTGTCGTGTTAGTGTCATATGCTATGACTAAGGGGCAGGAGTTTCTCCTGATCACATGACCAGACCAGACAAGGAAAACGTCTGTGACTTTATGGTTCTGGTCATGTCACATGATCAGGAAATACCCAGAGCCTTAGTTATGACAGTAGATTTCTGCGGAAATGTCTCAGGAGGTTGTACTGTAGGCATAGTGTCCCTGTCACTATGGTATTACGGGGCAGGACTTCCTGGTGAGCCCTAGTCTCACAAGTCAGGCAGCAGCACGGAAATGAAAGACAGACTTGAAGGCTAGGTGAATCCTTCTGGATAACACTCAATGCAAAGGAGACTGGGAGATAACCCCTTTCTCCTTCATTCTCATATTTTCCACAAGTTCCTCAGTTATCTATCTTGAAAACCAACACCTTTCAGCATGTGAAAGATTACATAACCACTACTGCACTGACTCCGAGTGATCAGAGTCTTGTCCGTGAGCGTTACTTAGATTGGACCCCCCTCCCTGATCAAAGCTGTCAAAGGGGAGAGATGAGGAGAGAGGACGGGGGTCTCCCAGGGCCCTCTGAGTCACTGTGATTAGGTTTGGGAACTGGAACATATGCAAAAGGAGCCTCGGTGGCTGGGGGGAGTCCCGCAGCCCGGTCCTCCCCCCCGTGGGCCAAATGGATCCACAAATTGAGTTGGTTCTGCTTAGAAAATCAGATTTAGCATGGGAGGGCCCCGCCATTACTGTGCTGTAGAGTGTTTAGGGTCATCTGGTTAGGTTGGGGAAATTGATTTTAGTGTTTCAACCCCCTTGTCCTCCTCCTGTTTCCCTGCCACCCAAGCACACGTTTCTCCCCTCTTTTTGACCTTTTCTTTCCCCATGTCTGTCTCTATTTCTCTTTAAGTGAGTGTGGGGTCTCAGAACTGGTATAATTTGATACCCCAGTTAAGTGAACCAGAAACTCATAGCCTGAGCACATTGGAAGCTGTAAGTGTAGTGGTTGAACTAACCAAAACGTGATTGTTTCAGGAAATATATAAACAACTTCCCATGATTTCGCTACTAAATTGGACATGATCAGTCATGTTTAAAATGCTTCATGTTTTTTAATCAAGAGATAAACTCAGCAAACTTAACATGTGTAAATATTTGAATGAACATAACAAGATTCAACAACTGAGACATAAACTGAACAAGTTCCACAGACATGTGACTAACAGAAATTGAATAATGTGTCCCTGAACAAAGGGGAGGGGGGGGGGGGTCAAAATCAAAAGTAACAGTCAGTATCTGGTGTGGCCACCAGCTGCATTAACTTCTGCAGTGCATCCCCTCCTCATGGACTGCACCAGATTTGTCAGTTCTTGCTGTGAGATGTTACCCCACTCTTCCACCAAGGCACCTGCAAGTTCTCTGACATTTCTGGGGGGAATGGCCCTAGTCCTCACCCTCCAATCCAACAGGTCCCAGACGTGCTCAATGGGATTGAGATCCGGGCTCTTCGCTGGCCATGGCAGAACACTGACATTTCTGTCTTGCAGGAAATCACGCACAGAATGAGCAGTATTGCTGGTGGCATTGTCATGCTGGAGGGTCATGTCAGGATGAGCCTGCAGGAAGGGTACCACATGAGGCAGGAGGACGTCTTGCCTGTAACACACAGCGTTGAGATTGCCTGCAATGACAACAAGCTCAGTCCGATGATGCTGTGAAACACCGCCCCAGACCATGACAGACCCTCCACCTCCAAATCGAACCCGCTCCAGAGTACAGGCCTCGGTGTAATGCTCATTCCTTCAACGATAAACGTGAATCCGACCATCAGCTCCGGTGAGACAAAACCGCAACTCGTCAGTGAAGAGCACTTTTTGCCAGTCCTGTCTGGTCCAACGACGGTGGGTTTCTGCCCATAGGCAACGTTGTTGCCGGTGATGTCTGGTGAGGACCTGCCTTACAACAGGCCTACAATCCCTCAGTCCAGCCTCTCTCAGCCTATTGTGGACAGTCTGAGCACTGATGGAGGGATTGTGCGTTCCTGGTGTAACTCAGGCAGTTGTTGTTGCCATCCTGTACCTGTCCCGAAGGTGTGATGTTCAGATGTACCGATCCTGTGCAGGTGTTGTTACACGTGGTCTGACACTGCGAGGACGATCAGCTGTCAGTCCTGTCTCCCTGTAGTGCTGTCATAGGCGTCTCACAGTACGGACATGACAATTTATTGCCCTGGCCACAATTGCAGTCCTCATGCCTCCTTGCAGCATGCCTAAGGCACGTTCACGTAGATGAGCAGGGACCCTGGGCATCTTTCTTTTGATGTTTAGTAGAAAGGCCTCGTTAGTGTCCTAAGTTTTCATAACTGTGACCTTAACTGCCTACCGTCTGTAAGCTGTTAGTGTCCTAAAACCTCTTATGGATCCCTTCGCACGCCAATCTCTTTAGCGGGATCGATTTGACAACATCCAGTGAAATTGCTGTGCGCCAAATTCAAAAACAGAAATACTTGTGAGAAAAACTCACAAAATATACAAGTGTAATACATCAAAATAAAGCTTAACTTCTTGTTAATCCAGCCGCAGTGTCAGATTTCAAAAAGGTTTTACGACGAAAGCGGACCATGCGATTATCTGAGGACAGCACCCCGCAAACAAACACATGAAAATCATATTTCAACCAGCCAGGTGCGACACAAAAGTCAGAAATAACTATATAATTCATGCCTTACCTTTGAAGATTTTCTTCTGTTGGCACTCCAAAATGTCCCAGAAACATCACAAATGGTCCTTTGTTCGATAAATTCCTTCTTTATATCCCCAAAATGTCCATTTATTTGGCGCGTTTGATTCAGAAATACACCGGTTCCAACTCGCCCAACATGACTACAAAGTATCTAATAAGTTTACCTGTAAACTTGGTCCAAACATTTCAAACAACGTTCCTAATCCAACCTTAGGTATCCTAAAACGTAAATAATCTATAAAATTTAAGACGGAATATACTGTATTCAATATTGGGGAAAAAAACGTGAAGCGCGCTCCAGCTCGCACGCAACAAACAATAGAGTCCACTTGGCTTGACACTTAGAAAGAACAGATGTACTTCTTAATTTCTCAAAATAAAAACATCAACCAATTTCTAAAGACTGTTGACATCTAGTGGAAGCCATAAATATAGACTCCAAAGTTTTGCAGGTTTACAGCTTATCTCCCGCAATTCTACACACGGTGTGATGGGGTGCAGAGAAAAGCTCATGTCTAATGTATATTCGTGTGATATATGAGTGACTCAAACATTACAACATTGTCTATGGTATAAAAAAAAACAACGCAAAAAAAAGGTTAGCTGACGTGGGCTAGTTGATCTGGACATTTCCCGATAAGTCATAAAAAGCTCTCGAAGGTCTGCAAGGACTGACATGACAAGAGGAACTGATGATGCACTACCCAATTTTGAAACTGCCCTTTGTGCATTCTACTACCCCCCCCCCCCCCCCCCGCCGAACCCTCCGTTTGGGAACCACTGCTATACTAGCGGCTAGAAGCACACTGCCGTTGTTGTTCAAGTGAGTCACACACCGCCGGCACAGTTTTAATAGCTACATGGTAATAATCAATTACCCCAAATTAATTAACACCCCTGTCTCATTAGAACACTCCCATCCATCCACCCACCCACACACACACACACACACACACTTCTTCTCCCTCTCTGGGAGTTGGTCACACACATCCAGTGAAGACAGACTACAGCAAAATACAAAGTTCTCGAGCCAACGTTGAGTCATGGCCTGCTATAGGTGAAATTATACAATCGCTTTGCATGCTATGCTAACGATATGAACGCTAACCGCACTGTTACATACACTCTTAGGGGACAAAAAGGGTTCTCTTTTATCCAAAGGAACTTAGTCATACGCATGAGTGGCCCCAGCGGGAATCAAACCCACGACCCTTGGCATTGCAGGTGCCATGTTCTACCAACTAAGACACACAGGACTGCTCACGCCCTGCTGTGTTATGATGTTGGGGAAGCATAAGGGTTTGTGGGAAGTGTTTCCTAATGTCGGCAAGTGACTGCTGTTCGGTTCAGCCCAGCCCAGCACAGCCCACAAACGCACGCACGCACGCACGCACGCACGCACGCACGCACACACACACACACACACACACGGACAGACATCAAACATACAAGGACATATACAATGATCATAGATGGGATATAGAAACAGGTATTTAGTTTGCCAGCCAAATGAACCCCTGCTGTAGATAATGGCAGCAAAGGTTTGTACTTTGTACACATTTACAGAACACAGATATATATCCACTGACATACAAAATCCCTCTCTCAGATGCACTCCTCGAACAACCCAACATCTTTGAATTCAGAGCTGTCCTCAGTCGCCCACTTTTCCCAGCAAGCTCTCTTATTCATACCAGAAAAAAAACTCTTCTTCCCTTGAGTCAATCAGGCCGGTAATGTATGGCCTCAGTAACCCCGTTTATATATGGTTCTAACATGCGTCCTTTTTTTCCTGATCTTGTGCGTTTATACTTACAAGATCTGATCACAATCAGTTAAAGATCTGATCACAATCAGTTCACAATGCCCCTTTTAATCATCTACACCTGTCTGAAAATGTGAGCACAATCCGAACGTGGACATGATCCGTGCACAGGGCTTCTGTGTCGCCGTAGGCCTCTGATGACGGGATCCCCCGTGCCACCAGGACAGAGAAATTTCTGTTTTTAAATGGCTCTCTCTTTCTCTGCTCAGGCCTCTGAGGTCAGACCCTGTAGTCATAAAGCAATGCGCTCTCTCAGAGGAAGGCCGTCTCTTACAGAGATGTGCAGTATCAGGTGGCGTTCCCTTTTCTCTCGCTGTTCTCCGGGCCCTTTGTCACGTCACAGATCTATGGCATTCCAAATCTCACATTCGGATGAGTCAGAGGTTCCGATGGACGCACGTTCCCTGAAAAATGTCACATCCTTTGGACGTTTGCGTGGTTAGGCTGTTGACCCTGTATGTGTGACGGTTCGATACTGAAGGAACAGTGGTATGTAAAGGCCTACTTCAAGACGGCACATAATGACAGCCATGTTACATGAGCTACAATGCTTCCCTCTTTTTGCTCTGGGGGAGATATGTAGCTACTTGAGCAAAGAGTGAGAGTGCTGAATGATGTGGTAGCAGGCTCTCTACTGTCCTTATGTGAAGTTAAATTCAAGTACTTGGGTGGCCTATTCAATCAAAACCCAGAGACAGGGAGTTTGCAGGGCAGGACAAAATCGACGCCTCGGCACGTCGAGTTGCGTGGCCAGCGAGTGTTCTCAGCCCATTAGACTCATACAGTACAATCAAACCACATGTCACACCGCAGTAACTGAAGAGGACAGCATGGCATGATGATTCCTTGGTCATAACAGTGGGAGCTTGGGGCCATCACTTTCTCACGTTTGAATAGAGTCGCTCCTAATCCATTTCTGAAGGAATTCTTGGGAAAAACACATTGGTGGTCCCACCTGTCAAGGATACTGGCTAAGAAAATAGACATCGTTATGTAACTTCTTGATATGCGGAGCGATTCACAGCAGTCCTCCAGCACGGCACGGCACACACACACACACACACACATATACACTGTACACACACACACACGCACGCACGCAAACACACACACACACACACACACACACACACACACACACACACACACACACACACACACACACACACACACACACACACACACACACACACACACACTCTGCACAGTGCACACACAGAGATATTTGCCAGCAGCACCTGACACTCGATCATGGTGTTGTCTCCATGCTTCCCCCTGGGGCGGGCGGCACAATCCCACGTCAGAAACACATTACACTCGCAAGATTGAGGAGCCGGCAGCCATTATCTCTCTGCTACAGCGCTGCTCCTGCGGAGAGAACGAGGTAGGGAGGGAGAGAAAGAGAAGGATTGAGGGAGGGAGGGAGGGGGGTAAAATGTTGAGAAGGAGGGGGGAGGGAGAGAGAGGGGAAATAGAGAGATAGGAAGATGATCTTGAGGATAGACAGTGGTATGGAATATTAAAGACAGAGAGATGGAATATGAGAGACAGCAGCATGGAATATGAGAGACAGAGAGATGGAATATGAGAGACAGAGAGATGGAATATGAGAGACAGCAGTATTGAATATGAGAGACAGGGAGATGGAATATGAGAGACAGCAGTATGGAATATGAGAGACAGAGATGGAATATGAGAGACAGAGAGAAGGAATATGAAAGACAGAGAGATGGAAAATGAGAGACAGAGAGATGGAATATGAGAGACAGAGAGATGGAATATGAGAGACAGAGAGGATGGAGACAGAGAGATATGAGAGACAGGGAGATGGATGGAATATGGAATATGAGAGACAGAGAGATGGAATATGAGAGACAGGGATGGAATGGAGACAGGGAAATGGAATATGAGAGACAGAGAGATGGATATAGAGACTATTAGAGGGAGCAACAATAAAGGAGGGAGAGCGAGAAAGGAGGAAAGTAAGAAACCATAGAAAGGCAGGTGAGAGACAATGAGAAAATTCGGAGAGAAGAAAGTTATGGCCATTAAAAACACAATTCTGGCACTACGTTAATGTCAGGCAGAGGCTTCAGCTGTTGTTGATGTTGTGTGCCTTTGTGTTGGGCTTTTTCATTCAAGCCAAATCATGTGGCATGGTGTTCTCATCCTCTGGTGTAAAATACCTTCAAGGATCAAATGTTGATTCAGATTTGAGCTATTGATTCCTAACGGCGCTTCATTGACACTTTTTTAGAAAGCATTCATGTGCTTGTCATTGCATGTCATTTTAATCACATACACTTTTGAAAGCTATTGACAACACATTAGCATATTGCCTTTAGGGCTTTCACAACCACGCCATAAATGCATTCACTTAAGAATGTCTTACAGGCGATATCAGTAAGAAGGGCACCTCTTCATGTTGGAGACTCACACAGAGAACCTGAATAATGTTGGTCATTGACTACATGTCCCATGAGGCTATGCAACAAGGTATCATATTAGAACGGCTGGCAGGGCTGAGAGAACTTTCAAGAAGAAGAGAGTTGGCGTTTTCCTTAGACCAGCATGCTCTATAACTATGGTCCATGAAGGAGCCCTGCCCAAGATGGACACAGAAAAGCTTGTTTACTGTTGAGTCCTCTGCTGGATAGGGTGTGTGGATGCGGTGGGTAGGGGGGTGCAGAGGGGAGGAGGGGGGAGGGAGGGGAGGACTTATGGGACATAGGGGAGGGGAAGATGGGAATGCTCCATGGCTGGTCAGTGGAGATGACCAAAGGAGGGGTCAGGGGAGCAGGGCTGCCAGGCAAGACAAATGTCCTCCTGCACTGAGAGGAGTGGACCGATGGTTTCATCTCAGCTGAAGATAAACAACAACCGCTGGGCCGAGAGAGAAAGGGGGCTTCTGTGTGTGTGTGTGTGTGTGTGTGGATGTGTGTGTGAGAGGGAGGAGAGATAGATTGGTATAGAGAAAGAAAGAGAGAGGTGGGTGTATTGGGAATCCCATGTGTACTCCATCAACAACACAGTGGCTCATATTCAAAAGAGACAAATTCACAGATTTTTTGGGGGGACGAGTATGTTTTTGGGTTCAAAACCTTATTTCCTCAACAAACACCCCTTTCATTTGATAATTAGTTCAGCTCAACAAAGACGGCTCAAGAGGAGGAAATGTGTTACACGTTTTCATTGACTTCACTCATTCGGTCTATTTTCTCTTTTCTCTCCCCGTCCCTGACCCTTCCAGCCCCAATATCTGTAGAAAGAGTGGGGAAACCGAGAGAAAGGGAGGATGCCGGAGGACCCCATTTCCTCCCACCGGTGTCATTTACGGTCTTCCAGCAAAGAGGCAGTTAACACAAACCCAATCAGAGAGAATCCAGAAACAGAGTGGGAAAAGAAAAGGAGGGAAGAGGGGAGAGTAGGCTACAGAGAGAGGAGTGAGAGTGAGAGGAACGAGAGCAGCTGGACTGGCCCAAGCGTGTTTTAAAAGGGGGTGGAAAAGGAGGGGATGAGGGCTGGGCACTGCCCCGGGGTATGTGGGGGAGGGGTCTTGACCCCCATCAATCTCACTCAGGGCTCACTTAACTACACCAGAGGGGCCCGGGCCCAGGGGTGAGGGAGGGGGGCCCCTTGCCACCGAAAGGCGCGGAAGAAACTCCCCTATTGTGCGTGCCCCTGGGGAGGGATGGGAACCCCTCAAACACCCTCCACTCCCCCGTAGTCCTGCCACGCTGACCCTCTCTAGCCTCCAGCTGACGACAAGATTCTGTCAGCGTGTGTGTATCGTTCTGTAAATTACTCTACCTCTCCCTCTCTCTTTCTCTCTGTTTGGTCTCCTCCAGTGCTTGGCTGATGTCAGAATCCCTACTGGCTTCCTGCTCGTCTTCCACGGCAATCTCCTACGGGCCTGCAAGTGATCCTACTCTCCACACACACACGCGCATGTGAGAGGAGGAGGAGAGGGAGAAGGAGATGCAGAGTGAAAGGGACAAAAACAGAGGGAGTGAGAGGAGAAAGGTACACGGCGACGGATAAAGAGGAAATGAGATGGGACCAGGGCAATGGAGGAACAGGGGTTATAGGTCAAAGGAAAGAGCTGAGAAAAGCACTGACGTAGACTCCCTGGTGGACAAGAGGGGAAGGAAAGAGAGAGGCATCTTAAGACAGGAAGAGAGGCAGATGACAGGAGAAAACTCCCTGTCTTCGGGGTTTTGATTGAATAGGCCACCCAAGTACTTGATTTTAACTTCACAAAAGAACAGTAGAGAGCCTGCTACCACATCATTCAGCACTCTCACTCTTTGCTCAAGTAGCTACATATCTCCCCCAGAGCAAAAAGAGGGAAGCATTGTAGCTCATGTAACATGGCTGTCATTATGTGCCGTCTTGAAGTAGGCCTTTACATACCACTGTTCCTTCAGTATCGAACCGTCACACATACAGGGTCAACAGCCTAACCACGCAAACGTCCAAAGGATGTGACATTTTTCAGGGAAAGTGCGTCCATCGGAACCTCTGACTCATCCGAATGTGAGATTTGGAATGCCATAGATCTGTGACGTGACAAAGGGCCCGGAGAACAGCGAGAGAAAAGGGAACGCCACCTGATACTGCACATCTCTGTAAGAGACGGCCTTCCTCTGAGAGAGCGCATTGCTTTATGACTACAGGGTCTGACCTCAGAGGCCTGAGCAGAGAAAGAGAGAGCCATTTAAAAACAGATATTTCTCTGTCCTGCTGGCACGGGGGATCCCGTCATCAGAGGCCTACGGCGACACAGAAGCCCTGTGCACGGATCATGTCCACGTTCTGATTGTGCTCACATTTTCAGACAGGTGTAGATGAGTAAAAGGGGCATTGTGAACTGATTGTGATCAGATCTTTAACTGATTGTGATCAGATCTTGTAAGTATAAACGCACAAGATCAGGAAAAAAAGGACGCATGTTAGAACCATATATAAACGGGGTTACTGAGGCCATACATTACCGGCCTGATTGACTCAAGGGAAGAAGAGTTTTTTTTTCTGGTATGAATAAGAGAGCTTGCTGGGAAAAGTGGGCGACTGAGGACAGCTCTGAATTCAAAGATGTTGGGTTGTTCGAGGAGTGCATCTGAGAGAGGGATTTTGTATGTCAGTGGATATATATCTGTGTTCTGTAAATGTGTGCAAAGTACAAACCTTTGCTGCCATTATCTACAGCAGGGGTTCATTTGGCTGGCAAACTAAATACCTGTTTCTTTATCCCATCTATGATCATTGTATATGTCCTTGTATGTTTGATGTCTGTCCGTGTGTGTGTGTGTGTGTGTGTGTGTGTGTGTGTGTGTGTGTGTGTGTGTGTGTGTGTATGTGTGTGTGTGTGTGTGTGTGTGTGTGCGCGCAGGTGTGTGTGCTGGGCTGGGCTGGGCTGACCCAAACAGCTGGCTCATCTCCTCTCTCTGGGTTAGTGACGGCTCTCACTCACAGACACACCAGAGGATTTTGGGGTCTCACAAGGCCACACTGCCATCTGATAGGGCCACTACAGGAGTGCTATTTATCTAAGGTTAGGTTACAGCAATTACAGCAGAGTCAGGCAGACTGACACACACACATGCATGCTAACACACACGCATGCACGCTCACACACAGTGATACACACGCCCACACACACACAAACACACGCACACACCCAATTATAACAAAAGCAGTCACTCTCTCTCTCCTTCTCTCTCACACGCTAAACACAGCGAAAGCGCTACAACGTTTGTCACTGACAAGCTTCTAGCGAAATTACAGATCTGACATCGACCTCCGTCATGCTGCCCTCTCCTCTCATCAAACGCTCTCTCCCTCCCGTCCCCCCTCCACCTTCGCTAACCCCTTTCCTACCTGTCACCTCATCCATGACAATGCATTTACAGCAGAAGCCCTCCTCACCCCTTAACGTTCCCCCTCCTTACCCCCTAGCTTCCCCCTCCTCCCCCCCTCCTTCATGCCTGCTTCCCTGTTTATGAAACCAGATGCTGCTCTGTGAAACACTGGCCTACCGCCAACAACCTCATTATATTATGAACATGGTGGTTCACACAGTACTGGTTCATATAGTACTGTTTCATATAGTACTGGTTCACACAGCACTGGTTCATATAGTACTGGTTCATATAGTACTGGTTCACACAGTACTGGCTCACACAGCACTTGTTCATATAGTACTGGTTCATATACTACTGGTTCATATAGTACTGGTTCACAAGGGAACTGGTTCACACAGCACTGGTTCATATAGTACTGGTTCACACAGTACTGATTCATACAGTACTGGTTCATATAGTACTGGTTCATACAGTACTGGTTCATATAGTACTGGTTCCTACAGTACTCGTTCATACAGTACTGGTTCACACAGTACTGGTTCCTCCAGTACTCGTTCATACAGTACTGGTTCACACTGTACTGGTTCGTACAGTACTGTTTCATACAGTACTGGTTCATATAGTACTGTTTCATATAGTACTGGTTCCTACAGTACTGATTCACATAGTACTGGTTCATACAGTACTGTTTCATATAGTACTGGTTCCTACAGTACTGATTTGCATAGTACTGGTTCATACAGTACTGTTTCATACAGTACTGGTTCATATAGTACTGGTTCATACAGTATTGGTTCATATAGTACTGGTTCATACAGTATTGGTTCATATAGTACTGGTTCATACAGTATTGGTTCATATAGTATTGGTTCATATAGTATTGGTTCATACAGTATTGGTTCATACAGTACTCAGCTCAGAGAGAATGAGGTGGATATCTGGGTTCTAAACGAGGAGCAAATCAGTAAGATTACCCTTGATCCAGAACAAGTGGGGTTTGAGAGAGAGAGAGAGAGTGTGTGTGTGTGTGTGTGTGTGTGTGTGTGTGTGTGTGTGTGTGTGTGTGTGTGTGTGTGTGTGTGTGTGTGTGTGTGTGTGTGTTGACATGTTTATTTATTATTGAAGAGAAAATTCTATACAAGGATATTCCTAATGACACATTTTTGCCCATGAATTTAAAAAAAAGTATGAAACACATCTTGTTGTTTTTATTATTTAACTAGGAAAGTCAGTTAAGAATACATTTTTATTTACAATGACAGCCTAGGAACAGTGGGCCTCCTGCCGACAGATTTTTACCTCGTCAGCTCGGGGATTCGATCAAGCAACCTTTTGGTTACTGGCCCAACACTCTAACCACTGGGCTACCTGCCTTCATGTTACATGAAGAGAAACACTACCAAATATTGTTGACACATTGGAATCCAGCTAAAGTTGTTATTTGTTAGAAATGGCATCTTATTAATGACTCTTTTGTTTCTTTGGGATTAATTAAATGTAGCACCATAATATATCATTTAGCACTCAATTGTTATCACTTGTGTGGAATTAATGAATAACTAATTGTTAATAACATGAATGAATAACATTTGGACACCTCTACTCATTCCGGTCATTTTAGAACCATGTGGACTAGCAACAGCAGGTTTCTTCCTTTTCCCCTCATGTTATTCAACTGCTGCCATGCGCCCGCAACAGAGAGAACGCAGATGTGCGAGTGCCTTTTGAACTGTAAAACCACGTGGACTTCTACACCTAAAGGTTGAATGTAAATGGAACGCCGACTGTATGGAGCAGCATCTCTTTTCTTCTTCGTCCAACGAACCAGCTCGAGATACTAACGATGCTGAATGTTTCTGGGGTCTACATCTTTGTTTTTGGGCCTGTGTGTATGTGTTTAGTCAAATTTCTTGTATAATAATTGGCCTATACCGTTGAAATCCTTCTTGCCTAGCAGTTTTGATTGAATGGGGACCTCACACAGCAATCCTATTACTTATTCTCTATTGGGCTTGATTGACTCTGGAACTGTCCTTTATGGATCATGTTAGAGATAAGTCCGTGTTCTGTTCCAGCCTATGATGAACAAAAGCCAGACTTTATCTGGTAAAAACAGGCCCACCCAGTCATTCACGGCTCTGTGGTGCCACTGTCTCCCACTCCCATGACCTCTGACCCCTAGCGTAATGTCACCCCCAAGGCACTGGTAAATTGACCCCCTCGGAGATGGACGCACAAGGACCCTCTGTTTGCGTTGTCGGAGGAGGGGGGTGGGGGAGGGGTCCAGACAGCTTGGCTACAGGGTGACAGGGAGGGACACCGGGGCGTGTCATCTATTCTATCCTTCTATCCTTTCCTGTCCTCTTCCTTTCCTGTCCTGTCCTGTCCCTGGTGCTGTTGCCACAGTGCCTGGCAGATGTCACCAGGTGCTGGCACCTCTGGTCGCTGGGTGACAGCCAGCCAGAGGCCACGGCTACGTGTCTATCACTTAGACCTCTGCCACCCGACCCGAGTCTGACGGACCCCGACATTATACAACGGGTTAGGGCTGGGTAGGGCCTGTTTTTTCATCAATAACAAGGGTACAGGAAGGGCTTGGGTATCACTAAATTGATCACTAACATTTTGAAGCTGAGCTCTCCTGCATTGTACAGACATATCTGACGAAGATCACAACATGGTGTCAGACGTGCTTCAACCTGGTCAAATATAAAACAGGAAAGAATATTTCACAGAAAAGAACAATGTTTCTTGAGTTTTGTTGGAGTTTAGAGTGACGAGAAGGAGCTAACAGCTAACTGCTTTCTCATGTCTCTTCATTGAGCAGAGCAGCCCAAGCGACGCCGTTGCTATGGATACTCACAGACCCAGAGCCGCCATGAGTACTGGTTCACACAGCACTGGTTCATATGGTACTGGTTCATATAGTACTGGTTCATATAGTACTGTTTCATATAGTACTGTTTCATATTGTACTGGTTCACACAGCACTGGTTCATATAGTACTGGTTCATATAGTACAGGTTCATATAGTACTGGTTCACACAGCACTGGTTCATATAGTACTGGTTCATATAGTACTGGTTCATATAGTACTGGTTCACACAGCACTGGTTCACACAGCACTGGTTCATATAGTACTGGTTCATATAGTACTGGTTCATATAGTACTGGTTCACACAGCACTGGTTCATATAGTACTGGTTCACACAGCACTGGTTCATATAGTACTGGTTCACACAGCACTGGTTCATATAGTACTGGTTCACACAGCACTGGTTCATATAGTACTGGTTCACACAGTACTGGTTCATATAGTACTGGTTCATATAGTGCTGGTTCATACAGTACTGTTTCATATAGTACTGGTTCACACAGTACTGGTTCATACAGTACTAGTTCATGTTGACAAAATACCCTAACACAGATTTGAGGGGTATGTCCAAAATGGCACCCTAATCCCTAAATAGTGCACTACTTTTGACCAGCAGTGCAAAAAAAAGTAGTGCACTATAAGGAGAATTGTCTGCCATTTGGGACGTAACCAAGACGTGTCAGATGAGTGGCTTGAATCTGAGTGCGTCAGCCTTCTATAAATCCTAATATAAATACTCTTCTGTGCCGTCGAATCACTGATGTGTCCATGCAGGCAGAGCTATGGTCGTCATTACCACTAACGAGGACCATCTCTATTCATGTATTCCTCTCCTATCTTATATACGGCATTTATGTGTTTCTATGTTTGAACCGTTAATCAGCTGGTCCGGTTAATTAGGTGTCACTTTTCCATTTACAGTAAATAACACATTGGCAAGACGTGTGTTAGTTGAGGTACCAATGGTTTTAGATTGCCTCCACTGAGTACACAGTTCCATATCTTTCCATATTACGTCTCTGTGAATACCAGATAAACTTGTCTGAAATAGGACTGTGAATACCAGATAAACTCATCTGAAATAGGACTGTGAATACCAGATAAACTCGTCTGAAATAGGACTGTGAATAAAAACCATGTGAAAAGTTCCAGTTACAAGTTACCTCTACAAACAGTAGCACAACATGCTGTGAGACCCACAGCTGTAAGGGGAAATATAAATGTGATCCATAACTGTCAAATCATTACTGTTACACACAGTTCCCCTGTGTTAGAGCTGATGTTCCTCTAAAATGGGCCTCGGGACAATGCAAAGAAACTGGACGTTTGCCATGGCAATGTAAAGAGAGAGAGGAGGAGAGGAGAGGGGAAGAGGGGAGAGCAAGGGGCTGCCACCTCCTTCTCCAGATGCGCTCGTCATGGCAACAGCAGGCTGGGAACCTGACCTTTGACCCTGCCTGGGTTCTGTACTGAGGGTCGCCGGCTGACCCCTGTTGTTTGTACAGAAATTCCCGCAGGCCACGAGAGAAAGAAGGGTGGGCAGGGTCGGGGAGCGACATCTGCGTGTGTGTGTGTGTGTGTGTGTGTGTGTGTGTGTGTGTGTGTGTGTGTGTGTGTGTGTGTGTGTGTGTGTGTGTGTGTGTGTGTGTGTGTGTGTGAGTGAGTGAGTGAGTGAGTGAGTGAGTGAGTGAGTGTGGGTGCGTGTGTGCTTGCACGTGTTAAATTATATCTGTTATAGTGTACTCTTATGTATGTACTGTGTAGCTTCTGTGTCATGAAGCACATTGGCGCTGCATTACTCAACTTTACTCCTAACCGGAAACTTAATTTAACTTCCTTTGTAATGTTGGTGTTTTTTATTAGGCTAGACAACTCCCTTCATTCATGATCACACTAACTCCACACAGACATATTCTATATGTATCAGTGCCCATAGCAAGGCTTGGCGCCAAAACCACTACTGCCATTTACTGAGTAATGTATTTTTCCCACATCCTACACTGATGACAAAGTTGTTCCTGTCAATCACACTGACAATCTCAATCCTGATTGGACAACATCTCTCTCTCTCTCTCTCTCTCTCTCTCTCTCTCTCTCTCTCTCTCATTAATGTGATTGGATAACTCTCTCTTTGTGTAATGAATGTGATTGGTCAACTCTCTCTCTCTCTCTAGCTCTCTCTCTCTATAACTCCTCATACCTAGGCTCCACCCCTCTCCTCTCTTTGCGCCAGTGGTTTAGGTGTTAAGGAGCAGCTCCACACTAAAACGGCTTGCCTATCTCTCTCTCTCCGATGCCCGCATCCCAAATGGCACCCTATTCCGTATACAGTGCACTACTTTTGACCAGACCTCTATGGGCCCTGTTCAAAAGTAGCGAAGTGTGAAGCAATAGGGTGCCCTATGGGACGTATCCACGGTCTGAACATATAGACACCGTCATAAACGTCTGAACATGAAGGAAGGTTTCTGGGAGTGATGATCCGTTGTTGCCGAGCACAGTAGACAGGTATGCAGACATACATACATGAACGGTACATTACACCCAGTTTACAGGGGGGGGGGGGGGGTCCCAAATGGCATCCTAACCACTTGACCAGCACCTGGTCAAAAGTAGTGCACTACAAAGGGAATAGGTGGCCGGTAGGCAAGCACATCATGGCTTCTACTCCAAGACCTTTATGGGTTTGTGAGTCCTATTGTATGAAAGGGCTTTATGGGGAGAGTGAAGGGCGATGTGCACATAGGTATATACCGGTACATACAGTATCCATCTATATGCTGTGTCTATTTACAGTATGTAACACATGTCCCTACATTCATACATAATACAATCCCTCACCTTTGGCTATTTATAGTGTCTTCTCACTACATAAGAGGTATCTGTTTGACGGTGTTGGTATTTCTCAAAATCTCCATTGGGCCCCGCAGTACAGTGTCAGGGTGTGACACACACACACACACACACACACACACACACACACACACACACACACACACACACACACACACACACACACACACACACACACACACACACACACACACACAAGCTCTCCAGCCTCCTATCCTTTATAGGTCTCTTTATAGAGCAGCAAGGCCTGTTGGGATCTCAGGGGACTAGGACCAATGAGGGAGGTGGGGGAGGGGTCAGGGGCCACAGACACTTCCTGTCTGTAATCAACGTTCCAGGTGTAATGGATGCCATGTGACAGCTGCACAGACACATGCTCGCGCACACACGAACCCCTCACTCGCATGCACACCCGCATGCATTCACACACCCACTCACACACAAGCACACTCACAAACAAACACACACGCAGATGGGTCGGCCCACTATAACGTCTTGTCCAGCCACAGTGTGTGATGTTAAACATACGGCCCAGCCGCCTGGCAAGCCCATTTATTACCAGTGGGGTTAATGTCAACACAGCTAGGAGTGTGCAGACTTGGATGAATGAGGCAAAGCTATGATATTACACAGTGTGTGAGCGTGTGTGTGTGTGTGTGTGTGTGTATTTTGGTGTGAGAGTACTCTTGAAACACGCTGATCTCTCTCTCTCTCTCCTCCATCTCTCTCTCTCTCATGCTGTGAAAGACGTAGACTAACTTAGTGACAGCTCCACGGTTGTCAGATTGAAGCGCCTCTCCTGTAAGGCCACTGTCAGGGGGTGTTGTTTTATAATTAGCTACTAATTAATACAGTTGTTGTAGCCCGGGCCCAGTCACAGGTTGACACAATACAACTACCGGTAAGAACCAGAACCATCCAAGTGAAACACCAAGCCTGTCTTCCCCAGACTAGATCCATCTAGAAGAGGATGTTTTACTAGCCTCTCTCCCGTAGACTAGAACATCTGTATATTATAGCATGAAGTGTATTTCTGGGTATTTTCCTCATTAAAAAAACAACAACTTGGGAACAGTCGTTTGAATGCTGCTGTACTACCAGCATGATGTCGAGTATTTGGTCTTTTGAGTTCACGAAAAAGGGGAATCAAGACCATCTAATATTACCCAATTCATACATTTACATTTGAAGGGGGGAAAAAAGGAAAAAAAAACGCATTCAGAAATGTTTCATTTACAAACCGCCGCCTACGCGATTATTTGTTACGAGGAGCTTTCATCTAGTTATGTTTTCATTTATGTAAAATATCAACACCATAGCCAGGATAGCCTGCATACAGATGGATGGGAGGCATCCCGGGAAAAAAAGTAAGAAAAGAAATAGCAAGCAGGCACTGTAAAGGCCTCTAAAATGGATACTTCGGTAGAGGGAAGCATGGTAACACGTTGAATAACGTCAGCAGATTGGCTATCTACATCATGTTTGATCTGCTAGGACAGAGCCTATCCGTCTCTTAGCTGTGGACGAGGTATGATATTGTTTCAGCAGCTTGTGACACAGGGTTTTAATAGAAATGACGGATGCCGTGTTTTCGTAGCGCCGAAAGATCCCTCGCCACTTTACCACTGATAACTCCGGTGGTGCGTTAACCCGTGCCACTCGGTAACCATATTATTCAACGATCCTGGCTGAAAGATGAAGTGGAGGAGAAATGGATGTGATTATCTCCCTCTCTAATGCTTCATATTTATCTCTGTGTATTAATCTGGTCATGGATAATTGTACATTTTCATACACACACACACGCACACGCACACACACACACACACACACACACAAGCATAATACTACCGTGGTAATATTGTCAATATACTGTGCTTTTGGACATGTAATGTAGCACATTATATGTCCATAAAACATTAAAAATACAAGTTTTATATATATTCAATTATATGTAAAAGAACTGCTTCAAAATCGACAAATGTAGGCTTTACAGACTCACTCAAAGCCTACAGCTCAGAAAATGCCGGCATCGAGGCCCCTCAAAATGTGTCCAGATCTGTCCAGAGTATTATTATGGAAATGGTGTCAGATACCATGCAGTGAATTCATTACCATGCCTTTGTTAAGATCCAATTTACATAGAACTACAAAGACATGCTGCCAAAGGATCCAGACATGATTTACATGTGTGTGCCTCTTATGCAGTGTGTTTGTGTGTGTGTGTGTGTGTGTATCTTCAGCTTGTACAGTATGTTATAAAACGGCATCGTGTTTCTTGTCATTTACGGGGAAGTAAACATGCATGTAATGTTGCCTTTGTGTGTGTGTTTGTGTGAGTGTGTATTTGTGTGAACGTGTGTGTGCGTGCGTGTGTTTATCTTTGTCTTGAAGGTGTGTAAATCTGTCATTTCGGCGATTGCATTTCTCTTGGCGGATGAGAGTAAGCGTTTATCTGTGCTCTGCAAGAGGAAGGGGTGTGAAAATGCTGACGTGTGTGTGTGTGTGTGTGTGTGTGTGTAAAAGTGCCATGAAACTGATTGCACGCTTACCAAAGCATTTGATACGGACAATACAAAATGCATAAAAACAACCACTTTGTCAAGCCTCTTGCAATCCACAGATCCCATAGTAGAGTTGCTGTAGTCGAGTGTAGCAGCATGCTAAAGCGTCTTCATTAATTCTGAGTGTGTGCAGGATACATCATGTCCCCTGCTCTCGAGAGTTAACGGTGCATGTATTCATTAATATACCTGAGCTGGAAAAAGGTTAGTCCCTAGCATCACTAAAAATGTAGGAGACTACTAGATTGTCGTGGTCCAAAACTGGGATAAGTACCAATCATTGCGGGACAGTTCACCCTAAAAGAAACATTTCTCAGACGCTTCCACGGCTCAAATGTAGTTTAGGCATGGACCGTAAAGACTCACTCGTATCTCACTCGATCTGTTCTTTAGGTCCCCGTATGCAATACCAAACATCTACAGGATTGGGAATGAAGGGACAGATAGACACCATCTAATTACATTTCAAATGGTCATCAACCCAATCATCCTTCGCTCTATGGGGCCACAAAAACGTTGGTGCTGTTCCCTAAACCAAGACCCCATCATCTATCCCTAAACCTACAGACCCGGCTCTTAGTCTTAGTCTAGTTACTCTTCTAACATACTACGAAGCGGAAGGGAGAGAGTTAATGCCGATCGGCAGCCATCAGTTTAATCATAATCAGGAGGCTAAAGAGGAGTAATGGAACTCGGGCTCCGGGCCGCGCTTGTGTTTTCCGCCGTAGATTAGCCGCTGATTTGCATAGCGCCTTCCTTCATCCCGGTAGCGGCGGAGACAGGTTGTCCTCCTCGGACACAGTCAAGCGTAGCTCCCGGAGCCGCTTTGACAAATGGATCCGCGCAGCGCTTGTCTTTGGGCTGGAGGGACCGGGGGGGAAGGAGGGGACGTGGAGGCGGGGAAGGGGTAGCGGTGAGGACAGTGATTGATAGCCGACGTGGTAAATAGTGCAGAACTTTTTTTTAATAGGAGTACAAGAGGTGTTTAAAAATCGCAGTAATGGAGAAATATGGAGCCTTGGGAGGGAGGGAGGGAGGGAGGGAGGGAGGGAGGGAGGGAGGGAACGGGAGGGAGGGAGGGAGGGACGGGAGGGAGGGAGGGAGGGAGGGAGGGAGGGAACGGGAGGGAGGGAGGGAGGGAGGGAGGGAGGGAGGGAGGGAGGGAGGGAACGGGAGGGAGGGAGGGAGGGAGGGAGGGAGGGAGGGAGGGAACGGGAGGGAGGGAGGGAACGGGAGGGAGGGAGGGAGGGAGGGAGGGAACGGGAGGGAGGGAGGGAGGGAGGGAACGGGAGGGAGGGAGGGAGGGAGGGAGGGAGGGAGGGAGGGAGGGAGGGAGGGAACGGGAGGGAGGGAGGGAGGGAGGGAGGGAACGGGAGGGAGGGAGGGAGGGAATGGGAGGGAGGGAGGGATAGGAGGGAATGGGAGGGAGGGAGGGAGGGAGGGAGGGAGGGAGGGAGGGAGGGAGGGAGGGAGGGAGGGAGGGAGGGAGGGAGGGAGGGAGGGAGGGAGGGAGGGAGGGAGGGAGGGAATGGGGGGAATTGGACGGAGGGAGGGAGGGAGGGAATGGGAGGGAGGGAGGGAATGGGAGGGAAGGAATGGGAGGGAGGGAGGGAACGGGAGGGAGGGGAGGGAGGGAATGGGAGGGAGGGAGGGAACGGGAGGGAGGGAACGGAAAGGAGGGAATGGGAGGGAGGGAACGGAAAGGAGGGAGGGATGGGAGGGAGGGAACGGGAGGGAGGGAACGGGAGGGAGGGAACGGAAGGGAGGGAATGGGAGGGAGGCATAGGAGGTAAGGTAGAGGGGGAGGGTTGGTGGGAGGAGATTTTATTTAAAAAGAAGGGGTTCGCGTGTGCGTGCGAGTGCTACCGTGTCACTTTCTTGTTTTATCAATTGGACATATTTTGCTGAACCGAATTGAACTTTTCCATTCCATGTCAGTTGATCTTGGAAACAATCCCAGTTGTCAAGATGCGATGGGATGTTGACACTAGCGGAGAGGGGTGACAGTGCTCTGTATATTAAGCAGCAGCTCTAGCAGGCTCAGATTGGATTCTGAAACCAAATGTTTGGCCTATCTGTCCATCAACGGAGAGGAAGTGCCGGTTAGCTCACCTATTAGACGTAGGAGAAAAAAAAAAAAAACTCCTGGGACTCTATATGGTTCGTACTTTTATGCTTTCAACTCGTGTCATCCACTATCTTGCCAATTCCAATGTCATCACTGCTGTCATTACCGTCGCTCTGTGTTCCTGGCCGACATTCACACGGTCGTCAGTGTTAGACGCACATGTCTATCATCCCAGTTTGACCACGAATGGCCTTACTGTAGGAACATCATCGTCGTCATCATCATCATCGTCGTCACGAGCTATTGCGGCACTGATACCCACAATTTGAAATAGGAAGTGGCTATTTAGCTAAATGGAAAATAAGGACCATTCTACAGTATGACTGAATGGGTGATCCGCTGGGCCTGGAGGTGTTGAAGGTAACTAGAACAGCAATAAAATGGAAAATATGCCACTGCCAATCAATAAAGGATGCCATGAATGGTTGTGTCAAACATGTTACCCCCCACCCCGGCACGCTCCATCCCCCGCTCCCATTGTAAACCGGTAACGCTGGTGCATAGTGGACCTGACTGGAGAGGAAGTGGCCAATAAAGCATGGGTTACAGCTAATCTGTTACACCCATGCATTTTGAAGAGAGTGAGAGTGTTTGCATGTTTGAGGTGGTTGTTGTGTGTGTGTGTGCATGCATGCATGCGTGTTTGGGGGTGGGTGTGTATTTGTGAGTCAGGTGTGTGTGTGTGTGTATGCGTGTGTGTTTGGGGGTGGGTTGGTGTGTATTTGTGGGTCAGGTGTGTGTGTATGCATGTGTGTTTGGGGGTGGGTGGGTGTGTATTTGTTGGTCAGGTGTGTGTGTGTGTGTGTGTGTGTGTGTGTGTGTGTGTGTGTGTGTGTGTGTGTGTTTGGGGGTGGGTGGGTGTGTATTTGTGGGTCAGGTGTGTGTGTATGCGTGTGTGTGTGTTTTTGTGGGTCAGGTGTGTGTGTGTGTAGGACTGAGGCTGGTGGTGGGGTTCTAATGGATGGCTCCCATCACTCACTGTGCCTCCTCCGCCGCCCTCTGTAACGAGCGACTGGAGTGATGGGGTGGGCATGAAGAGAGGGAAGGAGGGATAGAGGGATGGAGGGCAGCAGGAGGATGTAACGGTGCTTTGAGTGTCCTGAGAGAGAGAGAGAGAGAGAGAGAGAGAGAGAGAGAGAGAGAGAGAGAGAGAGAGAGAGAGAGAGAGAGAGAGAGAGAGAGAGAGAGAGAGAGAGAGAGAGAGGTGTGGCCAGGGGGTCCCCACCGCCATGAGTTAAGCTCTCTCTGCTGTGAAATTAAAATGGAGTCGCACGCGAGAGGAGAGAGGGGAAGGAGAGCGAGAGAGGAGAGTGAAGGGGGGCTACCTTGTGCTTAAGGGGACAGCCCTCCTTCAGAATCACATTTACAGAGCACCTCTATCTCTCTCGCTCTCTCTCTCTCTCTCAATTCAAAGGGATTTATTGGAATGGGAAACATTCCAATTCATTGCCAAAGCAAGTGAAATAGATTACAAACAAAACTGAAATAAATAATAAAAAATGAACATTAAACACACAAAGGTTCAAAAGGAAGAGACATTTCAAATGTCATATTGTGGCTATATACAGTGCTGTAACTATGTGCAAATAGTTACAGTACAAAACGGAAAATAAATAAACATCACTCTCCCTCTCCTCTTTCCTCCACTCTCCCTCTTCATTATTCTACCAATGACCAACTCATTGTTCTTCACTGCTCTTTCCTCTGATTGAGTAGAACACTGTATTTATAAACTGTGTGTCTGAATCCTAAAATATACAGAACATTCTCAATTGTTTTTATGAAATCACGAGGTTTTGAGTGTAAACGAGTGTCAATATGCTCTACTGCCACCTGGTGTCCTGTCACCATACTACCGCAAACAAAGACAGTGCAAAAAAAACTTTCAAACCGTTGTCCCCATCTGATCATATTCCCTGCAATGATAGGGTGAGACCACAGGGTGGCAGTGTTACTTAGGACTCCCTTACAACCTCAACCATCTCATGTGCGTCGACAACAGCTATTGGTAAGTTTTTGTTTTTTTAAAACACCCCCAACATATTCAACCTGGTTCTTCTCCCGACATCAGTCATTTCAGTGGCGTCGTGGTACAACAATCCCCACTAGCAACCAGTGGACTGTAGTCTGTAAGTCTGTAAGACACTCCCCAGGACTTGGAGCAGGACCCAGAGTGTCTAGCTGCGATAGACTGACCCAGTGGACCCACAGCCAACGTGCCACATGGGAGAGCAGCACCGAGGTGCCATGGAGGTTTCCTGGTGCCAGAGACTAGGGCGGCCTAATTGCTTTAGAGGTCTGCCACCAGCAGGACAGCACGAGTGAAGTTACTGCCATGGCAGAGTGCCAGCCCTGTGTTTGATGGCAGAGAGCCCAGCAGTGCCCAGTGATGTCATGTACAATGCTGGCTGGTGCCCTCTGCTGGGCAATGTGAGTACTACATCAGGTGACATGCTATTTGATGGTCTCTATTGTTTTAAGGAAATATTTGACCCAAATGCCTCGTCTGGCATCAGTGGTAGATTATAAAGAAAGGCTATCTTCTATTTGTCTCGTGACACGGGTTTCCGTTATCTGCGAGCCAGTTGTGATTGATGCCGGGACGTATATTTGCTTATCTACGTCGCTACAGTTCTGCACGCGGTGCCTGCTTTGAATGAGCGTTTCATTGCGTGGGCCCTTTCCTATATTTTCCAGTCTCAGCAAACAGTCGTGTCAAATTGCCATCGATGTCAGGTAACATTACTGTTGATTACAAATGATATTAAATCCGATCTTCTCCCAAGTGAATGGTTTGGTGTCTACTTTTTTGTTGTTGTTATCCACCAAGTAAACCAAATCAATGTGATTAACCGGGACTCAGTCGTAAGAGGTAAAGTTCGCTCCCATTTTCCCCACCCAGGTGCAGACCAGAGCAGAAATGTTCTGTGCATTCTGCGATCAACCGTCAGAAACAAGGCCCCATTTGTAGGGCCACGTGCTGCTGTCTGTCTAAGGTCCCTGTCACCTAGAAGTTCAGATCAAATCTAATTTTGGTGTAGACCTTACCGGGAAATGCTTACGTGCAAAGCCCTTAACCAACAACGCAGTTCAACAGAGTTAAGGAAATATTTACTAAATAAATAAAAGACAAAAATATTCAACCTCCTCCTCCTGACATCAGTCATTTCAGTCGCGGTACAACAAGCCCCACTAAAAAATTAAATAAAAAGTAACACATTAAAAATAACCATAGCGTGGCTATATACTGAGGTAATTTGTACACCTAGGTAAGGGGGAAAGTGACTATGCATAGATAACCATTCTCCTCATCTCTGTCCCTCTCTATCACATACTAACACACACATGATCCCTTTGGCCCGTTCTCCTTCTCCACACCTACGTGTTTGAAGTACTGAAACACTCATTCGGGGGTCAGAGGTCAGAAGGAACAGTATGTGTCAGGCCATGCGACCTCTTGTGCAGTGCTGGTAAAAGATAGCGTTGTTGGGTGTTGGCTGGTGTGTCCCTTCTCAATTGTGTCTGTTGTTCGGGCGTCTGCCAGGCATCTGCCAATAAAACACTCATGCTGAGACACACACACACACCCAGCCTGTCCCAGAAAAGGGGGGGGGGGGGAGAGAGAGAGAGAGAGAGAGAGAGAGAGAGAGAGAGGGTAAGAAAGAGAGAGAGAGAGAGAGAGAGGAAGAAAGAGAGAGAGAGAGAGACGAGATGAGATCAGACAAAGGGAGGGGGGAGGGAAGGGTGCATGTGCTGTGCTGATAAAAATGGCCTGAGCCTTTTAAATAAGGTTTATAAGCCACCCTGAACTATAATGCTTTATTCACTGTACTGTGCTGTCAAGCTTGCCCATTGGTCTCACCATAAAGCAGTGGCTCTTATTCCAACTCAGAGCTCATCACCAGATCAAATCTCACATGACCGCTTCTGCCCAGAACATGCAAACTGATATGAAGCTGAGATGTGCTTGAGATCTAAGGATGGCATTGTTGGACGTTTTGCATGATGTGACCGTGGCAGAGATTGATAGGACAAGGGGCGCTGCTCAAATTTCCTCCCTCTTCAATCTGATCTTTTAAATTGCTCATAGCGCTATATGAAGTAAAAATGTTTCATTATCATTATTATAGAGCTCAGATAGTCATGAACATGATATTATGATACAGGACAATGGGGTTCATATCTGTGTTTGTTAAAGTTGTGGCCGACATGATGTAGGAAGTCAGAAAAACTGTACTTGCCCACTTGTCCCATGTTGCTTCAGGGAAAGTCACTGGCGAAACATGTGTACGAAACAACAAACCCTTTCCCCCAAAAGGCACGCCTCGATTGTGGTAATTGTCCATATCGCCCTTCTAGAGACACTTATCACATGATCATAGGTTTATGGGCCTTTAGCAGGCAGATGGTTGACTGCTTTGGAGCTGGACACAAGGAACCACGCTATCTAGACTTGTGGGGACAGGACCCATCTACAGGGAGAGATGAGCTGGGTTATATAAGGCCTCTTTGTTTTTTTTTTTACGGCAGCCATTTTGGGTCTTAAGGATGTTTTCAACTGAAACGTGTGATCGGTCAGTTTCAAGCCTCATCACAAGCGGCCTTGGAGATTGTTTTATGTGGTTGATGTTTGTGTCTGCGCCGGTTCCGCTTTCCGTGAGCCCGGATAATGGCAGTGGGTTGAAGAGGGTTGTACAAGACTTCTGCTGTGTTACCCTTTGAATAAATATACGGAATATGTCTTTTTTTTGCCCCGTCATTGTAGGTGTCTGCGTGTGTCTGAATCGGTGTCATTGCATATTCAGGAGTGTAATGTTGGTACACGTGTGGTTTATGTATCCAAGAGCTTCTAAAACGACACGCTGACACCCGACAACGGTGTCAATAAAAACCGAAGCCACGGAGATGGGACTTTCTTCATGCATCCCAGGGCTAAAGCCGTTTGGTTACATACTAACCAACATCCTACTTCTGAGGGAGCGATTCAAAACCGTAACGCCGGGCGTGATGGAAATCAACACGAATACAACATGATATCTGCTGGCGCGCAGATCTATAACCGTAAAGTCATGTTCATCCTCTCTGACCTCTGCAAGGCTTTATAGAGTTGCAAGCCTCCTGTCTGACTGAACCTGTCTGACTGACACACGGCGAAAGTGTCGTCAGAGTGATTTGGCAGAACGCTTAATAAGTCGAGCGGATCTATTGAGCGTCGATCTACGCTCTTCCCTCACCTCGCTGTCGCCCCGGTTGTGTTTACCCAAGTCCCAGTGGGCGGGGTCTGTAGTGCTCCACTCAGCTGAGTGTGTATCTGTGTGACAGGAGGAGGGACGAAGGTTGCACCTGTAGCTCTACACCTGACTATCAGAGAGAGACAGAGAGAGAGAGAGAGACAGAGAGAGAGAGAGAATAGGCTGTACAGGGGAGGACGAAAAAGACGAAGGGAAGGACAGCAGTAAAAGGATAAGAGTGGAAGAGGATTCTAGAGTGGATATTGGAGTGGCAATGATCTGATATTTGAGTCGATATATTTGGCTTTCCAAGCAGGGTTTCTCCCATAAACTATTAAGCTTTGGGAGGAAGGTTGTATCCAGAGCTCTACATATATACAGGTGAGGTTATTGCATACACAAACACTCGCGTGCACACACACACACACACACACACACACAATTCAGTCCCATTCAAAATCCTGTTATCCCTAACCCTTAACCTAACGCTAACCGTACCATTACCGTAACCCTAACCTTAACCCTTACTCTAACCCTAGCTCCTAACCCTAACCCTAAAACTAAATCTAGCTCCTAATCCTAACCCTAAATCTAACTTTAACCCAGCATTTGAGCTTGTGGGGACCAACAAAATGTCCCCAGTTGGTCAAATTTTTGTTTGTTTACTATTCTTGTGGACACACACACACTCACTCACTCTCTCTCTCTCTCTCTCGCTCTCACACACACACACACACACACACACACACACACACACACACACACACACACACACACACACACACACACACACACACACACACACACACACACACACACACACACACACACACACACACACACACACACCCTAAACTGTGCCTTGACAATGTACAATTAGCAACATTTTGCCAGATCGCAAGATTGCAATGATGAAATATTGACGATCAAAATGTAAGCGCTAGTTGTATCTTTCTTCACAACGTCAAATATCGGGCTTTACTACCCTCTTCCCGTAACATATCTAAACCAGATGAATACCTCTTAAACTGACCGAAAGTGGACTTCAGACAGAACAGGCTTCCTTGGGCCCCTCGTACCAGTTAGCAATAAGGACCTTTGAACACTGAGCCTTTTGACCACACACACACACACACACACACACTGGGTAAACACTAAGCTGTTAGCACACACTGCACCTAACTGATTGCACTGTTCCTTGGTGACCGTATGTCAATGTGTAATACATTTGTATGGATTCAATACAATGCTCTGGCTGGCTATGTCAGCTGTAAAATACCAATGTGACACTTTAATTTGCGTAACTCGCCTTGACATCCTACTCTTCGCTAATAATTACCAGCTGTATGATCTTATAGTCACGGCACCAATTTAACGTATACCAAAACACGTATAGTATATCCTTCGAGGGAATGACCCCAGCCCTAATGGCCGGCATATTGGCCACTGTTGCGTCAAAGCCTGCTTAATGCAATAGTTTGACAGATTGACTGCAAGAGACATTCCCCTCATATTTGACCGTGCTCCACAATTGGTGTGATGTGTGAATTCCCAGATAAAGAGTCCAACGTTAGCGTGGGGAAATGGAGCTTATCGGCTTTAAGTGCAGACGGTTATCGCCAAAGGTGATAAGCCCAGTCTGCACACACAGGTGGATGTTTACCGTAGCGTAGACCTTCCACAGGACTGGAAGGGTTACTACAGAGTGTACAGGGATATGGTCTCACTAGACATCTGGGCTCTTAAGCGCAGGTTTTTACTGCCTGTGACGCACCGGCGATACACTTTCTTTCGGGAAAGAATAACAGCGTGGTGATTATGTTGGCTTGACTGAGTTTCTGGACGAGCAACATGGACATTATCCTTATGACCTTGTAGTCACGCAACACAGCCACGGCCGTAAAATGAATGACTCTTTAAAATTGAGATCTCACGTTTCCTTGTGGAGTTCCTCATGACGCCGTGTAAACGGACTCAGCACTTGGAGCTTTACTTGGAAGTTACCTTGTCGGCTGACCTGGACGACCGGCTGTGCCAGCGACTAGTCCAGGACACGGTAAAGCTACTTGACAGATGTTCTGCTCTGAAGGAGGCTGTGAAACGGGAAGTCTAGGTTGCTGATGGCTAAAGGACAAGAGGTGGACGGAATGACGGAGAGACAGACAGGGCGGACGACCTGAGAATGAGCTATGTTGAACGTCACTGACTGACTGGCATTCCAACGGGCACTAGAACGGGCACTAGAACGGGCACTAGAACGGGCACTAGAACGGGCAATAGAACGGGCACTAGAACGGGCACTAGAACGGGCACTAGAACGGGCACTAGAACGGGCAATAGAACGGGCAAACGGGCACTAGAACGGGCACTAGAACGGGCACTAGAACGGGCACTAGAACGGGCACTAGAACGGGCAATAGAACGGGCACTAGAACGGGCACTAGAACGGGCACTAGAACGGGCAATAGAACGGGCAATAGAACGGGCAATAGAACGGGCAATAGAACGGGCACTAGAACGGGCACTAGAACGGGCAATAGAACGGGCACTAGAACGGGCACTAGAACGGGCACTAGAACGGGCACTAGAACGGGCACTAGAACGGGAAATAGAACGGGCAATAGAACGGGCAGGGGCATGGGCACTAGAACGGGCACTAGAACGGGCAATAGAACGGGCACTAGAACGGGCACTAGAACGGGCAATAGAACGGGCACTACAACGGGCAATAGAATATACTGTAAACCAAGAAATGATCGCACGTAAAGCCAGATATTAGACCAGAAATCTTAGACAGACTATTAATGCTGAGGCAGATGAAATGATGCCCAGACTAGCTTTGCCCTCTGAACGTTTCACCCGGGCAGGAAACCAGTCAAAGGAACTCAAGCATTAACATGTTGGCCAAGTGTAGCCGATTGGCCAACACAAAAGCAGTCTTGGCTTCTGTTTGCTCATCCACAAACCGAAACCCAACCCCTCAGCTATCGGGTTAAAGGTCACCAGCACCTAAACTGATGACCAAACGTACATTAGCATATTCTATGGAAATTTCCACGCCGTTGCTAAGCGACCGGTGGGTAATGGCCTATTCCCTTCTTCTGGGGGGGGAGAGTGGCACAAAGCTGAGGCTTTATCTGTGTGCAGCGAGGGCAGAGCAGTGTGCGTGTGTTCACGTGTCTATTTTTACGTTTGCTACATGTGTTTGCTACATGTGGGTTCCCTCCGCCTGCATGCCTGTGTTCGCCTTTGCCTGCACATTACATCATCTGGTAAATGATGTACGTAAATGATGTACGTGTGCTGGTAAATCAGTACACGTTTGCTTATGTGGGCAGATTTACCTGTGTAGAAACCCACAGGACAGACAATACAACCTGCTCTGCCTGTACTACACAATGAACAGCCAAACTCTCCCACGACTGTTACAGTCAGAGCAGGAGCACTTAAACTGCACCGACACACTACAGAACACGTGATTTTTGGAATGCCCCTTTAATATTTGTTTGCAGAACGGTTTACCTGGAATTTAAAAAGCTTTTCACCTGGGTACTTCTCTCTCTAGTCCTGACAGGGGAAACGGTCATTGAAAGTGAAACACTAAACAGAAACTCACGGTTGAATGAATTACTTTAATGAGTGGTTGCTTTTGAACCCAGGCCAGGGGAATTTCAGCTAGAAAAATAAGTAAATTAATTCCCAGAAATGACTGCATCCGAATGGAACTAACCCCACACTCAGGTTTGCGCTAGCAGTAGTCGTTGTTGTAGTAGTAGCGGTAGTAGTCATATTTATTGTGATGGTGGTGGCAACAATGGTAGAGGGATTGATAATGGCAGTAGTAGCGGCAGAAGTAGTGGCCATGGTAGCGCGGCGCTTGCAATTCAAAGAGCAACACCTCAGTACGAGAGATTGGGCAACCCGTGAGTGTCATCTCATCCTAGAAAGGGTTTGGCTGAAATATGAGGCGCTATTAGCAGCCAACACATTTAGCTTGGCCAACACACACTAGGAGTAACCCAATCTCCAGCGGTGCCCTGTCATCCCTCCACCATATGGTGCCTATTGAGTTCCCCTGAAATATTCAGGAGGGCTCAGTCCGTTCCTCCTGACACAGATCTATCTGACACAGAGTCAGGTTACTGTGGTTAGGGCTTAGGGTAAGAGGTGTGGCAGGAGTTTGAATGGGGAATGGGAAGAGAGTCATAGGGGGATTTAATGTAACTTTCCCTCCCTCCCTCACTCTTCTCTCTGAGAGTTCATGACTCATATCTGATCCATCTTCACTGTAAACATTGTGGAGCTGTAAAGCTACAGTTGTTAACTAACATATTACTAAACTTCTCTCGCTCTTTCTCTCCCTACATCAACCCAAGGCCCCTCCATTCTTCCATCCCGTTCTCCCTCCTCTCTGTGTTTGTGTGTGGTCATGGCTGACCCATCGCCTGGCTGGTGGAAGCTGACCTTCCTACGTAAGAAGAAGTCAGAGCCCAAGGTCATGTACGAGATCCCAGCGGAGCACGGCAGCAATACCACACCCCACAGTGGAGCCCCCGGGCCAGTAGAGGGCAACACAGAGGACAGCCAATTGAACGCCCGTCTGGAGAGGATAGTGGATAAGACGGCCACCAAGGGACGCCATGTCAAAGTGTCCCACTCGGGACGTTTTAAAGAGAAGAAGAAGATCAGGGCCACGTTAGCAGAAACGCCCGATCTGTTCCCTGGTCACAAGCCTAGCGACAAGAACCTCTGAGCTCTGGGAAATGAGTTCACGTACACACACGCAAACACACCAAAACGTCATGTCTTTCTCTATCAAACAAATTCGTGCAGACTCAAACACAGAAGACTTTCTTTGCCTCTCCCTCAAACACATACATTGGTCTCACCATTTCACATTTATCTATCACACCCAGTAACACGCACAGAGATGAAAGGCAGTGCATCCCATTGGGCCATGACATTTTGTGTCAATCCAGTCAGATATCTCTGTTCTTTCGTTCCCTAGAAATCTGGGACGGACTGAGAGTCTTTGTAGGCATCTCAGTATCACACTCTCTCTGTCCCTTCCATCTATAACCAGTGGAGTAGTGGAAGAATGGGACACCTGATTCTCCCCTGTCTGTCTGCATCCTACCTAGGCCACGAATACATAAACAGACTACCTTTAATAAGGTGCTATTAGTCATCTCCGATTTTAAATATTCAACAGGTCCTAGGGACATGGGGAGTTTCAGGTCATGCATATTACACTGTACAGTCATTGTACGGTACAGAATGTGTACTTTATTGGTGTTGCTAAGTTTCTTGTCTGTTCAAAAGCAAATAGGTAACGTATGAAACAGACGTTGTTGTTTGCATAACAGCTTTATGACCTAGAGGGCATGGTTACTGGCTGTTGGAGGTTGACTGGTTTCCATAGCAAAATACTATGTCACGTGTCAGTCGTAGACATGTCACCTCAAAAATCAATTGTTCTAAAATCGATTGTTCTAAAACTAACATGAGTTTTAAAACCTGAGTATATATTGTCCTGTTTTTTTTTCTTTCTTTAAAGCTTTTTAAAAAATACCGGTAGGCCTCTCTTATCCCTTCAGAATGTAACCTCAAACTAGACAAACGTTTCAGTTTTTCTTCTAGTTGCACTTTCTAATGTAAAAGTGAAGGACTGCTTCATAGATCGACTGCAAGGCTCCAACATAACTCCTCTGCCTTTCTCCAGTGTTGCTTTAGTGTTTACAACAGTCTTTTGAAGATATTGGCAGACACTGAAGCCAAACTAAAACCAGAGATGGAAGAGGAAGCGAGACACCCCACTTGCTGTTTGTTTTTTTTGGTTCAATGAAGTAAGTGGACCAGACCCAGCTGCTATTGCAATGGTGGCTATAGTCGACACACCCAGTTAAGTAGACTGGAACGGACTATTTATTTTCGATGGTAAACAGCCAGAGTGAACTATCTTCACTTATCCACCATATTTGCTAAAACTACTCATGAGATCCCTCCTCTACAAAGACTGAAAAAGTACATTTTATTTCATTTCATTTTCACCTTCTACACTTAATGACAAAAATCACTTTCATTGAAATGGTGCTGTACATTGAGTAATTTTGTAAAATAAATACAGACTTGTTTTATAAATAAAATATATGTCGTATTTTATTGAAATGCTCACGGTTCTTTCTTGTGTTACTGTGGACTCATTCCATTGCCCTCTAGGATGATGCCCTCTAGTGGGAACAAGCCCAATGTTTATCTCAAAGTTGGCACATTCGATCTAGGCAGCAGGGTTGGGGTCAATTCCATTTGAATTCCAGTGTACTTCCTGAATTGACTGGTGTCGAAATGGAATTCACCCCAACCCTGCTAGGTCTATTATGGCAGTGGATCCCAAACGGTTCATTCCCATGACCCCTTCATGAACATGAAACACTACACAAAATGTATACTACGTACCAGTTATAAAATAATAATACATGCCATGTTGATGCTTATACTGTCCTTTGGACCTGAATATCCAGGCTTATCAGGTGTGCAGATAGTCCTACTATGATCAACATTGTATTTGTAAATTATATTAGGGATTATAAGGGACCTGAATATCCTGTATATTAAATATCATGTCGTGAATTGAATGCACTTACTTGGCTATGATCCAACGTTTGACAAGTCTGCTATGGCAATCGACGACCACCAGGGGGCAGTGACAAGCCAGAGAAATCAGAGCAATACGCAAAACTCCTTTGAAGAGAGAGAGAGAGAGAGAGAGAGACAGAGAGATAAAGAGAGAGAGAAGGAAAGAAAGAAAGAGAAACAGACAGAGATAAGGGGAGAAGTTCATTCGAGGAGCAACAAGGGATGAAAAAATAGACTGAATGACACTGAAGAGGCACATTGACAAGAAGGAAAACGAACGTGTGCCTGTGTGAAAGAGACTATGATAGAGTAGCAGAGGCACACAAGGTCTTATCTGATGACATGGAGTCTGAGCTTGCTCAACATATCAAGAATTTTGTGCACCAGTTTAATGGGCTTAGTAGCCTCAAATGCAGAGAACTTGCTTATGAATTGGCACATCAAACAACAGTCAAGAAATGGACGGGTAAGTTATATTGAACAGAGATCTACAGTAAAAATATAAACACAACATGCAACCATTTCAATAAAGTTGCTGAGTTACAGTTCATATAAGGAAATCAGTCAATTTAAATAAATTATTTAGGCCCTAATCTACGGATTTCACATGACTGGGAATACAGATATGCATCTGTTTGTCACAGATACCTTAAAAAAAAGGTAGGGGCGTGGATCAGAAAACCAGTCAGTATCTGGTGTGACCACCATTTGCCTCATGCAGTGTGACACATCTCCTTCGCATAGAGTTGATCATGCTGTCGATTGTGGCCTGTGGAATGTTGTCCCACACTTCTTTAATGGCTGGGCGAAGTTGCTGGATATTGGTGGGAATTGGAACGATGAATGGCACGACAATGGGTCTCAGGATTGCATCATGGTATCTCTGTGTATTCAAATTGCCATCGATAAAATGCAGTTGTGTTCGTTTTCCGTAGCTTATGCCTGCCCATACCATAACCCCACTATGGGGCGAACTGTTTACAAATCATCAAATCGCTCTCCCAAACGCCCCCTGGACACGTGGTCTGCGGTTGTGAGGCCGGTTGGACATACCACCATATTCTCTAAAACAACATTGGCACGACACTGGGTTTCTTATGGTAGAGAAATTAACATTCAGTTCTCTGGCAACAGCTCTGGTGGACATTCATGCAGTCAGCATGCCAATTGCATGCACCCTCAAAACTTGAGACATCTGTGACATTGTGTTGTGTGACAAAACTGTACATTTCAGAGTGGCCTTTTATTGTCCACAGCACAAGGTGCAACTGTGTAATGATCATGCTGTTTAATCAGCTTCTTGATATGCCACAGCTGTCAGGTGGATGCATAATCTTGGCAAATGAGAAATGCTCAATAACAGGGATGTAAACAAATGTGTGCATGAAATTTGAGAGAAATAAGCTTTCCTTGATTTAAACTTTGACCTACCAGCATCATCACCCACTGTCACAGGACACCGTCACCCACTTACCCAAAGCCGGCTCAACTTACCCTGTCCTTAAGCCCAATTTACTCCATACCGGGGGAAGATGTGCCAAGAGACCACTTTATTTGGACAAGCTATATTGTCAAAACGGTTCTGTTTAAATTCATTCTGATTATTTCCAGGGATACACAACATCCTGAAATACATGTAGACATCCCACTTTGCACCATTCACCTGTGCTGTTCAAAACATCAAGCTGTAGAGATACCACATTAATTGAGTCAGTTTACTGTAAGCAAACTCTTCCGGTGGACAATTTACATCAAATGACTGACCCAACTACCAGTCATTTTACCTTTCGTTGAGGTGTAGAAAAATGCTGACAGTTGACAGAGATGTAAGACACATGTTAACAACTGAACTCTACAGACATGTCTATTAGGCTTTGTCTTTCTTCAGTAACTATTCATCAGGAATCGGGCCTTAAGGTGATACCAAACACTTATGAAGCATCTCACCTCCGCCTTCCACTAACACGTTATGGTATGGAGGTTACCGAATGGATGTGTCGTCACGTTTATGCATAAAGTACTTGACACACGTGTGTGTGTGTGTGTGTGTGTGTGTGTGTGTGTGTGTGTATAAGTTGGACGTTCAAGGGGTTTTAGGTCAGAATGAAGAAAATGCATGCTGTAGGTCAAGTAGTTTTAGTTATCTGTAAGGCCACCTACCCAAGGTCGGGTCATACATAGGTGAGTGGATGGGTTGAACCCTGTTACCTTATCGTTATGAAGGACACCTCAATCATAAGCTCCGAGAAAACAAAATGCAACTGCTATAAAAAAAATGTAAGCCTATCATATCACATTCCATGATAATTCTAGCCTATTATTGAGCATTTCTACAGTAACAACCACTGGTCATATATCACAGCTTACTCACGCGCGCTAGCCAGTAACATTACACAGGCTCAGTCAGGCCTCTTCAGCTCCAGAAGCTCCGTCCCAGTGTAAACAGAGGTCAATGTCAACGTCTATTCCACGTTGTGCCTTTCTTGTGAAGCTGGAAACGGAAAATAAAATGTTTTTGTTGCCTCTTATCCTCGTCTTTTATTCCCATGCTCCACCCTTGATGTTTAAGAACCTGATTTGCCTTAGAATTGTGGACTCTTAAAGACAGACTTCAACCGTCAGGCAATATCAGATTTCTCTCACAACAAAACATTACTGTAAATACGTTTAATACATGCACACAACTTCTAATATCACCTATTCTGAAAAGTTTAACTCGGGTGGACTTTTATCTCGCCTGCATTGTTAGATTGGCTACTGTACTCACGCGTGGGAATTTCTGCGAATGTGCTCCGAGTGTTGGTTTCCGCATAATCGGTGTACGGCATTGAGTTGTACATCTGTGTGTATTTAGATGTATATGCATAAAACATTTTCCCCTTACAAGTGTGTCAAGCCTGTGTGTAGTCCCGGTGTTGCTCAGTTGGTAGAGCATAGCACTTGCAGCGCCAGGGTAGTGGGTTTGATTCTCACGAGGGACAAGTACGGATAAAAATGCATGCATCACTATGACAACTCGCTCTGGATAAGAGTGTCTGCTCAATGACTCAAAGGTAGAGCACTCAAAGGTAGCCAACACATGCGACCACATGCTCAGCAGCACTACATACATGTTTGTGCCTGAGTTGAGATGCACATCCTCTGGAATTTCTCAAAGCAGCAGAGCCTGATCCTAAATGTCGATACTCCTGTCAACCGCCGAGAGAGAGAATACCTCACATTCTTTCACATTGCCAGGGCAACTCTCATTGGCCCATTCTAGGCCCTGCGCTTGGTGGCAGTGACATGGGCCTATGATTGAGGTGTTCGGTCATACCAGTTTAGCAAGGCACAGGCATCCTATTTTAACTGTGTAGCTATCACTAGATTTAATACCACATTGGAATGTCTTTTTGTTTATGAGGAAAAGTTAGGTGGTTTATTTCCCCCCCAAAACCAACACCAAACAAATGCTAACGTTTTCAACACCAAACAAATGCTAACTTTTTCCCAAAGTTTTTTTTAAAAACTGTGTGTGACTTCATTTTGTAAACATGTGGTTTATTAGGCATATTCTGGTAAACTATTTTAATTTAAAACACATTACTAGTGAATATTTGTAATTTATTTGTATTTGACCTTTATTTAACCAGGTAGGCCAGTTGAGAACAAGTTCTCATTAACAACTGGAACCTGGCCAAGAAAAGCAAAGCAGTGCGACAAAAACAACAACACGGAAAGTTACACATAAACAAACATACAGTCAATAACACAATAGAAAATAAAAATTGAAAAATCTATATAACCTACAATAAAATCTAATATAACCTACAATTCATAAAATGAATAAGCCAAAAGCCTAATCATTTGCTAATCGTACTGACTAATCAATGCAAAGTCAATCAAATCATGTGTGCACTAGCGGCACAACATTGATGTAAAAATGACCTATTAATTTCAAGTCATCTTTTTCTGACGCGTCAGGAGTTTGGAGAGGTAAGGGTTGATAACTAATGTATGTTTGGCAACTGGGAAGTAGGGAAAAAAACGAGGTCAAATCAAGACCTTAGTCGGAGCTCTAGAAAAATGCCCGAGTTTCCATCTTGGAATTCCGAGTTGGATGACCCTTCAACGTCTTTTTCCAAGTCGGAGCTCGTTTTTTCCGAGTCCCAGTTGTCTTGAACGCACGGAAGTAGGACATTTCCGAGTTCCGAGTTTACAGTTGTTTTGAACGCGGCATATGGATCGGGCACACCTTTTTCCCCTGAGACACTCGGGTTTCGACAAATGGGCGGAAGCAAATTGAAAGTTTGCTTGAGATTTCGGGATGTGAAAATCAGTCTCGTTTCATGCTGGCCATCTACTTGGATTATCCACGGTTGTCAGGTGAGTTTTTCGTTCTAATTTTATTGACAATCGGGAACAAATGAACATGATGCAAGTAAATTAAATTGGTTGAAACGAATGTTTGATTTGCGAGAATTGTTAGTAATTGTTTGTTTTGCTTCCATTGCCATTGCGTTTGATATTGCGGTACGCTATGTTTGATCAATTACATATCGGATTTCTAGTGTTTTAGTTTCCTTTGCATTGTTTAGGTCTATGTTTTAAAGTAAAACAAACTCATATTTTGGACACCTGGAACTTCAAATGTTCCATCATAGGATATGTATCTAATAGATAGGACTGCTGCCTGCTGCAATTAGCTCTCACGGTCCCACATCAGAATTAGACGTTCATCCATGTTTCTAAAACATCCAATTTCGAAGTTGTTGCAAACGTCAAAGTGTAGGCATTAACTCCTAATGGTTAAGATTTGGGATAGGCTTAAAACAAAAATCTCATACAACTTTCCATTGCTGGGTTCGAACTTGCAACCTTTCGAACCAGAGGCAGATTCCCATCCGCCAACCCCATCGCTCACTATTGCCCCTATTGGACGGTTTCCACGTCGTCTCCCGACGTCCTCAGACATGGGTAAACGTCGAATACTGACTTGTAATCACAGGTGACCTGGCTGGCTTTTTCAGCTTTCTGAACATTTGATGCCAAACTTTTCTGAAGGCACAAAAGTCACAACAGTACTGTAATTAGTCCTACCTTTTCTGAGCAGCAATTGGCCCCCTGGTCGTGACATTATTAGCCATCTATGGCTCTGAAGCGTTTGTGTGTTGACACGAGTGTGCTCAAATCCAGGGACCAAACTCGTTTTTAGTCAACGAGTGGGACACAGTGAGGATCTTGTGATACAATGTTTGTTGTTCTTGCTATACATTGTTGCTTATTCTCAGAGGTGGGAAAAGTTTTCAATTGTCATACTTGAGCGAAAGTAAAGATGCCTTAATATAAAATGACTCAAGTGAAAGTAACCCAGTAAAAATACTACTGGAGTACAAGCCCAAAATAATCAGATTTTAAATGTACTCAAGTACGGTGGTGGAAAAAGTACTCAATTGTCATACTTGAGTAAAAGTGAATGCTATACATAAAATTCCTTATTTAGCAAACCAGATGGCACAATTGTCCTTTTTTGACAGCCATGCGCACACCCCAACACATCATTTACAAAGGAAGTGTTTATGTTTAGTGAGTCCACCAGATCAGAGGCAGTAGGGAGGACCAGGGATGTTCTCTTGACAAGTGTGAATTGGACCTTTTTTCCTTTACTGGTAAGCATTCAAATTGTAACTATTACTTTAGGTCAGGAAAATGTATGGAGTAAAAAGTACATTTTCTTTAGGAATTAAGTTAAATAAGACAAAAAATATAAAGTACAGATACTCCAAAAACTGACTTTAGTACTTTAAAGTATTTTTTTTACTTAAGTACTTTACATCACTGCTTATTCTCATGAAGACTTCTGAACAAATGACTTCTGGACACACAACAGTACATATGATAGGGGTAATGATCAATGTCTAAGATTTACAGATGGCCAGCCAGGATGAGCATTTAGGAGTGTTGTATCCCAGCCTTACTGAAGCTTAAAAGCTTAGGTTGTGCCATGTGTCTACCTCTGTTTCTGGTTATGATAAACCCAAGTTGTAGAAATAGGAGTGAATATGGTGTGCATGTGGGCCAGTCGAATGTGATTCGACCAATGCTACCAGTATGTCCCACAGCCATAGTCCTGCAGAATGTCAGCCATAATGGAATCATGGATCAGGCTTAGAACTTGCAGTTCCAACATAGTTTACATTGGAAATCCCCCCTCCCCAAAACAATCCCTCCTCACACCAGGACACTTTCACTGTATCCCTCATGGAGGATTTCTAACCTTCATTTGGCCTATATATCCATGGCACTGGAACTGCCTAGTCTAGAAGGTGGAACATCCCGGCTGTCCCAGTAGCCGCAGCAGTGTCAGGGGCCCTGCCTGGGACCCGTGTGGTGATGCAGCTCAGGCACATTCCTGTCAGAGCACAGGAACCTGTCCGTTCACCCTACGCCTCCGGCACCCGATGCCGTCTTTCCCCCTCGTACATTTTCTTTACCTCTTCTGTCAGTTTCTCCTAGGTGTTTTAATAATCTCCTTCAGAGATCATTCTAATATTAGGCCTTCGTCTTCCAACCAACACTCTGATGTTGTGATTGCCACTCTGGCCTGCAATCAGGAGTAAGCTACAGCAGCTGGATTGTGTTTGTAGTTGTTTTAGGCTTAGTTGTTAGGAGTTCCTTGGTAGTTGCTATGGTTGTTATAGAGTACACAGAGCTGTATAGTCCCATTTGATCCTGATCCAAATGAATCAAACATCCAGAACAAGCTCATGTTTTGTTGGTGTGGCGTATGTGTCAATAGCTACAAATTCTCTAATTCAAACCGTAATATTATGCAGCTGTCTCAAGATCTTTATCAATGCTGGCAGGAAGTTCCCGTTTATCCAGACATCACATTTTCAAGTTCGACTATTTTTTTAAAGGCCTGAGAAACGTAGTTGACATCTTATTCAAAATATGTGACTTTGTCTCCTTTGTTTTCAGGTTGAACGACATATTCCACATGGTTATTGTATGTGTCGGTCCCTGTAACGTTCTCCGTCTTCCAGCCTAGTTATGACTTAGCATAAAGCTGACCTGTATCATGATGACATAAGCCTCAAGTCATTTGGTCTGATAGATTCAGGAATGCAGTTGTTTGATTTCAGTATATTTTTAAATGATTTCGACGCCACCCAGGAGGGCGTGAGTGCAGTTTCAGTTGACTCACTGTAAATGACAGTATGTGCTACATTTTTCATGCCATATTTGTAAATATTATTGTAAATAATCAGCAACAGCAACTCTCTTATTACTCCCTATAGAATGAGAAAATATTGTCAGTTACCTGGAAATTTGGTGTGCGTCACCAATTGATGGAGCTACTGTAATCATAATGGCTGCCTCAGCTAAATCTAATCTGAGGGATATTGGAGTTTTTCTGTTTTTTTTGTACTCGATGATACCCCCTCAGTCAATTTTGTCAACAGTAACTACCAGGAATGATACTCGTCAACAACCTATTTTTCCTGACGAAAACTATCTGAGTTAGAAATTCAAATTAAAGAGAAATATATCACTCTCTTAGAAAAAGCCCATACATCTTTACAAGATAAAGAAGAATTTAGCGGGAATATGACTTTGAAGAGAGCCAACAACTACAGATTAAACTCAAATAAAGCCTACTATTTAATGGTAAATAAACTTGGTAAACACTTGCAGCTCTCACAAAATGAGTACACACCAAACCAGTTAACTTTAAAAGCTAAGGATACAAATGCTTTAATTAGTAACAAAGCTGTACATAACAATTTTGAAAGTCACTATGAAAGTCTATATCAATCAGAATCATGTTGGACTGATTCTACAGCCTTCTTGGACTCAATAACCCTGAAACAACTGTCAGCAGAATTTTTTTTTTAAATCACAAAAAATGGAACGTTTTACTCAAATGACAACACCAGTCACTCGATTCAGTGCTTCCGAGATCCATGTAACTAGTTATTTCAGTTATATTAAAACCAGGAAAATCTGTCGAGTCCCCTGCAGATTACAGACCCATGCATTCATATATTGCAATAAAATAAGAACAAAACCCATAAGCAACAGAATGGCACAAGTCTTACCAGACATGAGACATTTCTCTTTATTATGGATCCCCATTATCTGCTGTCAAGGCATTTCAAAACACATTAAGTGTGCACCCACATGCTGCTACTCTACTACCACATATCTACAACACTGTGTGTGTGTGTGTGCGCGCGCGCAGTGCAGGGTTTCCCTAACTCTGTCCTCGGGTACCCAAGTGGTTCATGTTTTTTTGCCCTAGCACTATACAGCTGATTTTTAAAATAATGATCTAATAATCAAGCTGCAATAATTTGAATCAGCTGTGTAGTGTTGGGGCAAAAATCAAAACGGGCACCCCTAGGGGTCCTGAGGACCGAGTTTGAGAATTGCTGGTATAGTACATATGTTATCCTGTGCATGTGTCTGTGCCTCTTCACAGTCCCCGCTGTTCCGTAAGGTGGATTTTTTTTTTTTATGGGTTTTTTGCAAACCTGATTTTACTGCTTGCATGAGTTACTTGATGTGGAATAGAGCTCCATGTAGTCCTGTGCACCTCCCATAGTCTGTTCTGTACTTAGTGACTGTGAAGAGACTTCAGTTAGGCATGTCTTATGGTGTGTTTATGGGTGTCTGAACTGTGTGCTAGTAGTTTAAACGAACATTCAACATGTCAATGCTTCTCACAAATGAAACCTTGAGCCAGGAGAGATTTGACATGCATATTATACATTTTTTCTCTTTGTGGGCCAGCCGTGCTGCTCTGTTCTGGGCCAAGTGTAATTTTCTAAAGTCCCTCTTTGTGGCACCTGACCATATGACTGGACAGTAGTCCAGGTCCAAAACAACCGAGGTGCTGTAAGACCTGCCTTGTTGATAGCATTGTTAAGAAGGCAGAGCTAGGCTTTATTATGTACAGATCTCTCCCAATTCTTAGCTATTGTTGCTTTGACCATTTATAGTGTAGAATACAGGGTTACTCCAAGCAGTTTAGTCTCCTCGACTTTCTAAATTTCGACATTATTCATTACAAGATTCAATGATTCAATACAATGATTCAATACAATGATTCAATACAATGATTCAATACAATGATTCAATACAATGATTCAATACAATGATTCAATACAATGCTTTTAGTTTCTGAAATATATAGGACTAACTTATTTGTTTCCACCCATTTTGAAACTGACGGCAGCTCTTTAAGTGTTGCAGTGATTTCACTTGTTGTGGTAGCTGATGTGTTTGGTATTGAGTCATTAGCATACATAGACACGCCGAGCCAGTCACAGGTCATTAGTAAAGATTGAAAAAAGGGGCCTAGACAGCTGCCCTGGGGAATGCCTGACTCTACCTGGAGTATGTTGGAGAGGCTTCCATTGTGTTCATTAGTGATATCAAAAGCTGCACTAAAGTCTAACAAAACAGCTCCTACAGTCTTTATATACATTTATTTCAGCCAATCAGTAATTTGTGTAAGTGCCATACATGTTTAATGCCCTTCCCTATAAGCGTTCTGAAAATCGGTTAATTTGTTTACTGTGAAACAGCATTGTATCTGGTCAAACAACATTTTTTTTCCAAAAGTTTACTTAGGGTTGGTAACAGGCTGATTGGTTGGCTATTTGATGGAACTATTTTTTCTTCCCTCCAAAGCCCTGAGGGCACACACTTTCCTGTTGGCTTAGATTGCAGAAATAGGAGTGGCAATATCGTCCGCTATCATCCTCGGTAATTTTCCTTCCAAGTTGTCAGACTTGGGTTGCTTGTCATTGTTGATAGATAACAATAATTCTTTCACATCTTGCATACTCACTTTACGGAATAAAAAATGACAATACTTTCATATTTTGGTCGGTTATGCATGAATGAATCTCAGAATCGCATACCTGCGTTTGCTGACATATTAATCAAACAGGGTTTAATAAAAAATAGACACTTACAAACAAATACAAGACCATGTTTCAGTATAATACACAAAATAACAAGATGCAAACTTACCAATAATGGCTGATGCCAAAGGCTTTTTGTCTTGAGTGGCCTTTTCTGTTCAAAACTTTGGCAGCATTTAACTTTCCAGCTGAAATAATACATTTCATAAAAATATTATGTAAATATCCTAAAGCAAAAATATACACATTATCTGAATAAATTGTTTTAGAAAGGGGCATGAGACATGGATGTCCTCTTCCCCCCCCCCATCCTGTTTGCTCTGGCAATTGAACCGCTTGCAGAAACAATTAGGGAGGACCCAAACAGGTATTGGTAAACATGAACATGAACTTATTTGCTGACGATCTCCTGATTTTTACCTGACTAATATTGATAGTTCAATACTTCGAAGTACTCTAATATCTCAGGATGTAAAATGCATGTGGGGGAAAAAAGGGTTAACTCTAACCCTAACCCTATTAATAAAATGTAATACTCGGGATGCTTAAGTGACAAGTATATAAAGTTAACTTTATCCCATTACTTGACAACATGAAAGCAGATCTAATTAAATTGAGCAATCTCCCCATAAATCTTACAGGTAGCATGGCTTTTTTTATATTTTTTGCTAATACCTATTACCACACGAAGACTTTCTTAAAAAAAAAAAGTGTACTCTGCCGTAAGACTTCATATGGACAAATAAAACTCCTAGAATGAAATACGAAAAGATGTACATGTCCCTAAATCTGAAGGTGGTTTTAACCTTCCAGATTTGAAACTGTATCAACTCGCCAGCCAGGGTTTTTACTTGCAACATGTGGTGAAATTCACCAAAGAGATATTCTCAATGGGTTAGACAAAAAAAATGATCTACTTTTTTTTTATCGAAGAAGCTATTACTTAAATACAGGGAGTCAAATGATACCCCAACGTTAAGAAAATGGAGGCATCGTATGCTTTATTTAAATTACTGGAGAGAAAAAAAAATCTGGCTACAGACAAATAATTTGAAGTCACGTTGGGCAGAGTCATACAAGCGTTACAAACATTGGGTGTGGATACGGTGGGAACATATGGGTCTGAGCAAGTGTGGTGTTGCTTATGTTTGTCGAAGTATTCACACCCATTAACTTTATCTACATACTGTCGCAGCCTGAATTTAAAATGTGTTGCATTTCGATTTTTTTGTCACTTGCTGACACACCTAACGTTAAAGTGGAATTGTGTTTTTAAAAATTTTTACAAATCGGTTAAAAATGAAGACAATTCAGCTTTTTAAGTATTCAACCAGTTTGTCATTATGGGGTATTTATTGTGTGTAGATGGGCGAGAGAAATGTATTTAATCAATTTTGAGTTTAGGCTGTAACACAGCAAAATATGGACTAAGTCAAGGGGTATGAGTATTTTCTGAAGGCACTATGTAAACGTTGTCTGTCTTGTCTATGTATGTTTTTGTTTATTGTTGTGTGTGTGTGGTGTGTGTGTGTGCCGAATAAATATAAATGCAACAATTTAAAAGATTTTACTGCGTTACAGTTCATATGAGGACATCGTTCAATAAATTCATTAGGCTCTGATCTATGGATTTCACATCTAGAAGAAAAAGAAACGCACACCTATTTAGGCGAGGTGCTGGCTAGCGGAGTAGAAAACTTGAAGATAAAAGAGCCGCACACTCTAGGAGCTCAGATGCAAAAATGTAATTACCAACGTTTCGACAGCCAAGCTGTCTTCATCAGGGTAGGGTATGGTATGGATTTCACATGACAGAAAATCAGATATGCATCTGTTGGTCACAGAGACCTTAAAAATGGGCCTCAGGATCTCATCACTGTATTTTTGTGCATTCAAATTGCTAACCGATAAAAGGCAATTGTGTTCCTTGTCCATAGCTTATGCCTGCCCATACCATAATCCCACCGCCACCATGGGGCACTCTATTCACAACATTGACATCAGCAGACCGCTCACCCACGCAATGCCATACACGTGTGGCTGTGAGGCCGGTTAGACGTACTGCCAAATTCTCTTAAGCAACGTTGGAGACGGATTATGGTAGAGAAATGAACATTCAATCTCTGGCAACAGCTCTGGCGGACATTCCTGCAGTAAGCATGCCAATTGTACACTCCCTAAAAACTTGAGGCATCTGTGGCATTGTGAAAAAAATTAGCACATTTTAGTGGCCTTTTATTGTCCCCAGCACAAGGTGCACCTTTGTAATGATCATGCCGTTGAATCAGCTTCTTGGTATGCCACACCTGTCAGGTGGATGGATTATCTTGACAAAGGAGACATGCTCACTAACGGGGATGTAAACTAATTTGTGCACAATTTAAGATAAATAATATGTTTGTGTGTATGACATTTCTGGTATCTTTTATTGCAGCTCATGAAACATGGGACCAACATCTTGTGTTTATATTTTATGCATGTACACTACCGGTCAGAAGTTTTAGAACACCTACTCATTCAACGGTTTTTGCTTTATTTTGACTATTTGCTACATTGTAGAATAATAGTGAAGACGTCAAAACTATGACATAACACACATTGAATCATGTAGTATCAAAATATATTTTATATCTGGCAACTTGGCACATTATTGGCTTTCTCTCAACCAGCTTCATGAGGTAGTCACCTGGAATGTATTTGAATTAACAGGTGTGCCTTATGTTGTGGAATTTCTTTCCTTAATGTGTTTGAGCCAATCCATTGTGTTGTGACAAGGTAGGGGGGTATACAGAAGATAGGCCTATTTGGGAAAAGACCAAGTCCATATTATGACAAGAACAGCTCAAATAAGCAAAGAGAAATGGCATTACTTTAAGACATGAATGTCAGTCAATATGGAACATTTCAAGAACTTTGAAAGTTTCTTCAAGTACTGTTGCAAAAACCAAGCGCTATGATGAAACTGTCTCATGAGGACCGCAACAGGAATGGAAGACCCAGAGTTACCTCTGCTGCATAGGATAAGTTCATTAGTTACCAGCCTCAGAAATTGCAGCCCAAATAAATGCTTCAGAGTTCAAGTAACAGACATCTCAACATCAACTGTTCAGAGGAGACTGTGTGAATCAGGCCTTCATTGTCGAATTGCTGCAAAGAAACCACTACCAAAGGACACCAATAAGAAGAGACTTGCTTTAGCCAGTAAACACAAGCAATTATACTGGTGGAAATTTGTCCAGCGTTAAGGAAAAGCAGCCAAACAATTGCTCAGCATATGTGGGAACTCCTTCAATACATTTTTCATTACTCTATGATTCCATATGTGTTATTTCATAGTTTTGATGTCTTCACAACTATTCTACAATGTAGAAAATTGTAAAAATAATAACTTTTGGCCGGAAGTGTTTTTAAAAAAAATTTTTTTTACTGTAGATTGTCTGTTTGCTACGTTTGATAATCCCACATGCTGCAGGTTCAGTCTCTAATTTTAAACTTTTTTCTGGAAAATATTGTTTTACTGAAATTAAGAACATTAGCGTGTTTTTGAAAATACTGACAATTAAAATTATTAGTAGTATCTTCGAATCATTGTTGATGTTGTGTCGTCATATTCTTTGGTCAGTATTCCTGGACCTTGTCTACTACCGGTTTGTCCACCATGGTCTTTTATCAGGCTTTTATTCTTCTCCTTTACTCATGATCCAAGGGCCAACTGCAGCAGGGGCAGCACACGTGTGTTCCTGACCACTTGAATTGAAGACTGATTTCTCATGGTTGAAAAATGGGACAGTTAAAGCTTATGAAGTTGCCAAATGTGAAACCAGTAAAATGTCGCCATGTTTGTTTTTGATGTCGCCTCACTTTACTGTAACTTTGTCTCCACAGAGCTGTGTTTCCTCCTCAGAGGGAACCTTTCCGAAAAGCAGACTTACTTTTAGCGACCAATCATAATGATGGACCCTCGGGTGTGCCCACCCTCACTCAACAGCAGCCAATCAGTGATGAGCAATTTGGACAAGTCTCCCGCTGGAGTATCCAAGGTCGTCCACTCGCGGAACGGCAGCGCTGGGTCATCGCGCAACTCCCGCCAGGTAGTTTCCGAGTCGTTCCTCTTGATGAAAATGATCTTAGTGTGTTTGGGGTGTGCACGTCTTTGTATATGATTGGGTTTCCTCTCTACACCATAATGCAACCAATGATGTATATAACCATCATGAATATGTCTATGGATGCAACCCACTGAGTATGAAGTTCTTGATGGACCATGCAACATATGAAAACCTATTTCTCTCCCCCCCATAGTACTCCAGGCACTGGGAGGTGTTGGAAGACCATATGGACATGAGTTCGGGGATCGGGTCAGGGCTGGACATGAGCGTCCCTGGTATCTGTGAGGGCTTTCTGATGAAGAGGAGGAAGTACCCTATGAAGGGCTGGCACAAGGTAATGTGAAGGCTATACTTGGCAAGCCAACTAAAGCGCAGTTGTCAAAGCCAATTAGTTGTGTTTCACCATCACTTCTGACTTCCTGCGGTGTATTCACTAGGAACCAAACAGAAGGAAATGGCAGATACTCGGCTAGAAGGGACTAATACAGGGTTTCCCAAACTAAACTTATTTTCATTGCAAAGTGTATTTTTTTTATATATATTTTTCTATGTTGCACAATGTTTTGCTACTGGTGTGCACATATGAATACACCCCTGTCTGATGTGGTTCGGTCTCTTCTTTCAGAGGTACTTCCTGTTGGAAAAAGGAATCCTCAAGTACTCAAAGACACAGCAGGATGTATGTATCCACACTACTAAAACACAAATTCAAGTAATGAGGGCAATCTTTCTGAAGTCGTCCGGTGCCATATTGTAAACATTACAGGCTACGGAGTTCTTGTTTTATATACATATTGGACAATAGTGCAGGGTTTTCATCCATTGTAATGTTCCACTCATCAGATCCAGAGAGGAAAGCTCCACGGCTCCCTGGATGTTAGCCTCGCTGTCATGTCCATCAACAAGAAGTCCAAGCGCATCGATCTGGACAGTGGAGACTATTTATACCACCTCAAGGTACACTGAGTATACAAAACATTAAGAGCACCTGCTCTTTCCATGACAGACTGACCAGGTGAATCCAAGTGAAATCTATGATCCCTTATTGATGTTAAATCCACTTCAATCAGTGTAGAGGAAGGGTAGGAGACAGGTTTAAAGAAGGATTTTAAAGTCTTGGGACAATTGAGACATGGATTGTGTATGTGTGCCATTTAGAGGGTGAATGGGCAAGATAAAATATTTAAGTGCCTTTGAATGGGGTATGGTAGTCGGTGCCATGCGCACCGGTTTCTGTCAAGAACTGCGCAGGTTTCCTTTTCACATCTGTTTCTTATCCATCTATATCCCCATTAATGTAAAATTCACTCTCCTGTTAGACCAAGAGCAATGACTTGTTCTACATATGGCTGACCAAGCTGTGTGCCCATCGTGTCTTCAAGAAGAACGAGGCCCTGGGTGTCCACCACGGAGTCCTCCATGCCCTCACCATGGGCAACAGCACGTTGTTGCCAGCCATGGCCAGTCTAGCCCAGAGAAACCAAACTGCAATGCCAGGCATGGTGAGTGAACAGAGAAACGGGCATGACGCAGTGCGGTCTGCTACTCGCAGTGCGGTCTGCTACTCGCAGTGCGGTCTGCTACTCGCAGTGCGGTCAGTGTGGTCTGCTACTCGCAGTGGTACAACCAAATATATGCTGGTCCCACCAAAATAGATGAAGTGATATTCTGAATAGAACAAGAGGACTTTATAAAAATTGTCTCTGACCCTTGACTTCTCTTCTGTCTCTTTCCCTCTGTCCCCAAATCATGTGGTTTCCAGTACCCTCACTATGCCAGCTCTGCCTCTGTCTACCAGGCGGAGATGGAGGTTTCTCCCACAGCAGCCCCAGGGGTCAACGGCAAGGTGGCAGCATGGCTCCAGCAGACCCACCAGTCCGATACCTGCTCCCAAGGTAAGGTATTGCCAGGGTGAAGCTAGGGAATAAAGGCTATCACTTTACAATTCACTATTAAATTAATATCCAATATTACTTTCAGAGGTCAGAGCTAAGCCTCCGCTCCAAACCTTTCTTAATAACCTTCTCTGACCCTTGACCCCCACAGAGCTAGCTCGTTCTCAGGCCGACTTGACTGAGTTGGCCCAGCTCATTCAGAGGCTCAATTGGCTGGAGAGTGGCCAGAAACCCATCTCCAACAGTGACCTAGAGCGACGAATCAACTTGCAGGTAAGGTCACCGCTCCTAACCACTACTCCACAACCGTATATGATCAGTACTCTATAAAAAAAAAAACTGTATTTCTGAGGTGAGCACGCGGACCCCTCTTTTACGCTGCTGCTACTCTGTTTATTATCTATGCATAGTCCCTTTAACTCTACATACGTGTACATATTACCTCGACTAACCGGTGACTCTGTACCGGTACCTGCTGTATATAGCCTCACTATTGATATTTTACTGCTGCTGTTTAATTATGTAACTTTTATTTTCTATTTTTTACTGAGGTTTTCAAAAAAAAAAAAAATATTTTTTATTAAACTTACAAGCCCTTAACCAACAATGCTTTAAGTAAGCATTTCACTGTAAGCCCTACCTGTTGTATTCGGCGCATGTGACCAAATAAAATTGTAATTTTATTTGACATTGGAATATTAATTTAGTGGCTGGCTAGTCTTTATTCTGAGCATATCTATTCTACTTGTCTTTCAGAATCTGACACTTAATATCCCCAAGGCCAAGAAGGAGAGGAAGACTACGAACAAGATATTTGGTCATTCTCGCACCCATTCCGGAGTCGAAACCTGCGGCATGGTAAGTTCTCATGTCCTATACAGTGGGTGTATGTTGTTACAAAGTGGGATTAAATAGATTTAACTTTCTTTTTTTTTGTCATTGTACACAAAATGTCAAAGATAAAATTATCCAACATAAATGTCATGGCTAAAATATATAGTTGTTGCATAAGTATTCACCTGCAAGCCTAAATTAGTTCAGGAGTAAAATTCTATTTATTCTTTATTTAACTAGGAAAGGCAGTTAAGAACCAATTCTTATTTACAATGACGGCCTAGGAACAGTGGTTTAACTGCCTTGTTCAGGGGCAGTACCGCAGATTTTTTTACCTTGTCAGCTCGGGGATTCGATCTAGCAACCTTTCGGTTACTGGCCCAAAGCTCTAACCACTAGGCCCCACCCCCAAATCACATAATTAATACCACTTAGACGCATCAAAGATGGTTGTCTTTCTGAACTGAGCTGTAGGACAGCAAGGAAACTGCTCAGGGATGTCTCCAGGAGGCCATTGGTGACTATGTAGTTCTATGGCTGTGATGGGAGAGAACTGAGGATGAGTCAACATTGTAGTGACTACGATGATGACCTGAATGACATTGTAAATAGTAATACCAATAAATATACAGATTAAAATTATTCCAAAACACTAAAGTAATCCCGGGGTAAAAAAAAAAACACTGCAAAGGAACATACTTTTTGGCCTAAATGCAAAGCCTTATGTTTGGGTCAAACAACACATGACTGAGTAACTCAGTTTCTTTATTTTCAAGCATGGTGGCGGCTGCATCATGGTATGGGTATGCTTGTCATCAACATATGGGGAGTTTCAGGATAAAAATAAATGGGATGGAGCTAAACACAGGGCCGCAACTTGGAGGAAAACCTGCTTCAGTCTGCTATATGCTAGACAGTGGGAGAGGAATTCACCTTTCAGCAGGACATCCCATAGGGCGGCGCACAATTGGCCGAGCGTCGTTAGGGATTGACCGGGGTAGGCCATCATTGTAAATAAGAATTTGTTCTTAACTGACTCGCCTAGTTAAATGAATAAAATAACCATAGGCCAAAGTTACACTGGAGTTGCTTACCAAGAAGACCGAAGTTAGTATTGACTTAAATCTGCTTGAAAATCTATGGCAAGACTTGACAATTGCTGTCTACCTATGTTCCTCCAACACCTTGACACAGCTTGAAGAATTTTGAAAAGAATAATGGGCAAATATTTTACAAGCCAAAAGTGTTTCAAACATGTAATGACTTTTTGGGTGAATACTTATCTAATCAAAGGTATATTAGTGTTTAATTTTTAATTAAAACAAATATTTTTAAATCCTTCCACTTTGACATTAGAATATTGTCTATTGACAAAAAAACAACGACTTAATCCATTTGAATCCCTCTTTGTAACACAGTAAAATGTGAAGAAATTCAAGGAGCTGAATAATTTTGAAACCCACTGTACAAGACATTAGTCGTTGGATATTAACATTTTTCTAGACATTTCTGTGTCGTGGGTCTTTCAGAATCCTCTAACTCTTCCACTTTCACCCACTGGTTCCTGCCTGACCCCTCATTTTTCATTTAGGATTTAGGGACCGGTACAAACGCATTGAGTAAACAATAATCTTATGGTTGCACTATAGTTATAGCTGACGAGATGGGGTTTTCTAAAGACTAGAATAAAGAAGTTAAAAACGCAGCAGTAGAGATTGCAGAGATTCTACAAAAGAAGTAACGCTAGTAACATACAATATATAAACTACTTCTCTGCGTCATGAAAAGCAGCTCATGCAAGTTAACAAACATGTAATTAGATGGTCGTCTACAACATGGCAGATGTCATCGGAGGACTGGTTTGCGTAATGGTCTAGCAACGAGGCTAGGTAAAATATCACAAATAGAGCTAGATCAAGCCGGGAGAATAATGTACTCGTTGAGCATAATTATAGCCGTCGTTCTTTTGTGTTCATGGTCATCACTCACTATTACGTTGGTCAAGGTTCCCGACGTCAATGTAACGCTATTCCCTCCTACCCCCTCCCTCCTTCCCCCTCTCCTCCCTCAGTTTACTTCCAGCCACCTGAGCACATCGTCCAACCACCTGAGTGTGGAAGCCTCCTCGGTGCCGTCCATCCCAGACTATGTGTACTCGCAGCTCTCCAATCCTCTCATAACCTCCCCTGAAGCCAAGAAGATCCAGCAGGACATTTGTGCTGTGTCCCAAAAGGGTAAGAGTGGGGTGTTCAAGGGTTTTGGGGCTCATTCGATTTGGGTGTTTAATAAAGTTCCACGTAGGAAATGCCACGTGTAGAACTGTTATAGTGAAGCTGGTTCTGCGTCTTTAGAAAAAAAAAAGGACTGCAATCCAGTTAGTTACCTAATCCACCTAGTTACTTAGGGATGTGTGCTGGTATGGATGAATGCAACAGAAAATCGAATGAAAATGACATTGGTCTGCCATAATCTTCTCAGTTCATGCGTCTCTCAAGTCCATCCACGAAGTGCTCGCGCTGGAGCGTGAGCGGGTCCGACTGGCTTGGACCGGTCCCGACCTACGCTCATCCACCTCCAATCAACTGGCCACCCTGTGTAGCACACTGTCTGAGGTAAGAGGCCCGCCTTTTTTTTTGGAAGTAACAAGAACAGGAAGGGACCTAGCGACCAATCGAAAGGCCCGATTCACATTTAGTCAATAACACTGTGGTCTCTGTTTAAAACACACACACACACACACACACACACACACACACACACACACACACACACACACAGCAGAGGTTTCTATGGACCACACCTATTCTCTTGCTTTCTCTTGCTTTCTCCTTCCAAAATATACTTCAGTCTCAGCCTGCTGTTGTTCAAGTGTGTGAAACCAGGCAGAACTGGTTTGGGCTGTTTGGGGTTGGGACGTCTGGGTACTGCCCATCGGGGGCAGAATCGTTCCTCCCTTTTCCCCTGTTTTGAGCCTGCCTGGATACAAGAACAAAATACCTTTTCAAATGTAAAGACACTTGTTCACACAGAGGGAAATTGTTAGATTTATCCTGGTGAAACAACTAAAACCTCCCACAAACAAATCTATTTGATCCGAGTTACCAGATGTCATTGAACTTCACTAATTACTATGAAAACAGAACTAGGATAGTTTGTTTTGGTTGAAAGCTGCATCAATTGTTTTGTCCTGGCTGGATCTGACAAAGCTGAAAGAGTTCTGAGGAAATCCGAGAGGGAAAACTTCCACCAAATGTTCATACTGTACATTTTGTCCAACTTACCTGCATGTGGGCCAAGGCTGATAAATAATGGGAGATTAAAGAAATGGGAAATGAGCTTAATATTGTGCTTGCTTTTCATACAATTCTCTACCGTACACTAATAAGTCACTGTTTGCGTATATCCAGCTGGAGGTGCAGTCTTGCCAAACCAAAGTTCATTCCCTGTCCCTTTCCTCTGGATCCACGGGGGGCTCCAAGGAGTCCTACAGCACTGTGCGTCAGGACCAGGTGTGTATTCAGCCGCCAACCCCCACTCAGGAAGAGGCAGGCTGCCACTTGTTTGTCTGCCTGTCTCTGCGTCTGTTTGTGCCTGTAAGGGATTCTCTATCAAATGAACATGCTTTTCTTCCTTAACTCTATTTTGTAAGACATCACTGACATCACTTATCCATCTGGAAGCCTTCCTCATTTTGTATGCTTCCTGTTAACTATAATCTTGCTCTACTTCCTTCGGCTAATTTTATCTTCCCTTCCCATGCTGAGAAGACGCCCTCTAAGGGTTGCTCTGTGCAGCGCGCCCCCTCGCTGGCCGACTCCATGGCCGAGTACTATGACGCCAGAGATGTCATCGTCTGTGAGAACTCCGAAAACGGCGATGAGGAGTCTGATGAATCCGGGCTAAGTGACGTCACCACCACCAGTAACTCTGAGCCAGATGAGGTCCATGGTGAGCGGCCACTGTGTAAAACTATTCAACTGTGGCCATAGAAGTAGACTGAATAGAATGGAAACTCTGAAGATGTGTTCTATAATATTGTGTTTGAGCAGTCCCATTGTCCCTTGGGTGCAGTTCGGTCTATGTGGTCCATTTTTGAGTGTTTGTCTTAAAGTAAATAACAATATGCATTTGTTTTAAATTCAGCAGTATCTAGTGAAGCTCGGACGATAAACCGAAAATGATTGATACCGACTGTTTATCGCAAGGACGTTTTTACGGATGGACTGGGCTGATTTACTGATTAAATAAGTCTGTTAAATGTGCGCTATTGTTAACAGAACAATTGATGGCCCCACATTCAAAGTAGTAGTGTTAAGGGTAATGTAAAAAAAGAAACTGGTCCACATTAATGTTAACTTGTCTTTCAAGTGATCGTTACCCTGATAATTCAGTCATTTTATCGTGATGTGGATTTTTGTCCATATTTCCCAGCGCTATCTAGGTAGTTGTACTCGTAAACTTGTCTGACACCAACGTTGAGTGTGTGTGTGTGTAATCTGTGTACAAATGGCATTTTATTATGTTTTCTGAATATATCTTCTACTTTGCCTGCAGAGGGAGTATCACCGGACCAACTGCAAACAAAAGGTATTTTGGGAATGATCAAACTGAAGTATTATCAGAGTGCTGGTGAATTGCGGCCATATTGAAGTCCCATGTGGATCGATTTAATTCATTGATGCACATCATTTATTTGAAAACGGCACATTTTCAATGTTGGACATGCAAGCATGCTGATTGGACCCTGCAAACGTCCCAGGAGTCTACTCATTCTATTACCACAATTTTTATAATGACTTTCCTCCTTCCTCTTTGTCCTCCTGAGGTGTCTCTTTGATTTTGTGGGACTGGTGACAGTTTTAACAAATGCATTATTGTCTAATCTGTGTAGACATTTCATTATTTAAACTTCATACCTTCTACCTCGATCCAACATCCAACTCTAATTTGGAATATGGAGAAATCGAGCCTCCACTGTCATGTCTTTACTTAATTTTGCCTCTCACCACCCCCCTTTCCTTGACAGCTTTGGGCCTTCAGACTTTTTAAAGGGATGGTTCAGCATTTTGGTCAAAGAAACTTTGATTTGACTATTTAAAATGCATAAAGAAACCACACTAGGCAACAAATGAATGTACCAAAAATTGCTGAGGATTAAATGCACAAAGTCTAAAGATTTGTTTCCATTGTGGTCCTCTAATGGTTGCCGTGTCTGCAAGTCAAAACAAGAGACATTGTCCACTCTGGCATACATTCAGTCATAAAAATGTATTTTGTTTACCGTGTATCTATTCACGATAAACTTGTGGATAGCGTTTTTGTCTCTGCGTCCAGTATGAAGTTAACTGCCAAAGTAAAGGAAACGCCAACATAGGTCCTAATAGGGCGCTGGGGTCACCCTGAGCCGGTAGGACTGCTTCAATGCCCCGTGGAATAGATTCTACAAGCGTCTGGAACTCTCTTGGAGGGTTGCGACACCATTTTTCCATGAGAAATTCAGTGTTGGAATATGCTGGCTCAAGTGCTGCTCCAGAATCTACCATAAGTGTTCGATTCAACCTGGTCTACTCCATTTTGTATGCCTAGTATTTGTGGACTCCATCACAAGTTACAATTTGTAATTATATGTTACGAATTTGCGAAATAGATGTTACGCGTTCTAGCCAGGCGGCTAACGTTAGCTAGGCTAGGGGTTAAGTTTAGGGGTTAGGTTAAAGGGTTAGGGGAAGTGTTAGCTAAAATGCTGAAGTTGTCTGAGATTCGAACTCGCAACCTTTGAGTTGCTAGACATTTGCATTAAACGCCCACCCATCACCCTACTTTTTGTTTTTGCCTTAAGTAACCAAATCATACTAATTTAAGTGTCCTGGATTTACTTTTACTATGTTATGTCTAGTCTTGAGACCAGGCTGTTCAATTAGGTTGAGATCTGGTGACTGAGATGGCCAGTTCTTAATGCTCATCAAACCTTGTACCTTGTGGGTGGGGGCATTGTCATCTTGGAAGAGGCCACTCCTCTCAGCATATAAATGCTTCACCATAGGTTGAAGGTGAGCACTCAGAATGGCTGTGTATTTACTGGCTGTTACCTTTCCCTCTAAGGGGTTGAGTGGCCCCAAACCATGCCATGAAAATGCACCCCACACCATAAGAGCTGCCAGTTGCCTGTAGTTTTGCAAGCCAATGCTAACTAGCGTTAGCGCAATGACAAAGTCTACATGAACAGCTAGCATGCTAGCTAATGCTATTTGGCAACTTCCTTCAAACTGAACGCGGAGACACAGTGTATCCACAAGTTCATCTGGCCCTGGAGAAAATCCTGAACTCTCCCTTTAAGGGCTGAATCTTGTGAACCATGTCTATTTTATTTAAATATATACAGTGGGGAGAACAAGTATTTGATACACTGCCGATTTTGCAGGTTTTCCTACTTACAAAGCATGTAGAGGTCTGTAATTTTTTTCATAGGTACACTTCAACTGTGGCAGACGAAATCTAAAACAAAAATCCAGAAAATCACATTGTATGATTTTTAAGTAATTAATTTGCATTTTATTGCACGACATAAGTATTTGATCACCTACCAACCAGTAAGAATTCCGGCTCTCACAGACCTGTTTGTTTTTCTTTAAGAAGACCTCCTTGTTCTCCACTCATTACCTGTATTAACTGCACCTGTTTGAGCTCATTACCTGTATAAAAGACACCTGTCCACACACTCAATCAAACAGACGGCAACCTCTCCACAATGGCCAAGACCAGAGAGCTGTGTAAGGACATCAGGGTTAAATTGTAGACCTGCACAAGGCTGGGATGGGCTACAGGACAATAGGCAAGCAGCTTGGTGAGAAGGCAACAACTGTTGGCGCAATTATTAGAAAATGGAAGAAGTTCAAGATGACTGTCAATCACCCTCAGTCTTTGCCTGCATGCAAGATATCACCTCGTGGGGCATCAATGATCATGAGGAAGGTGAGGGATCAGCCCAGAACTACACGGCAGGACCAGGTCAATGACCTGAAGAGAGCTGGGACCACAGTCTCAAAGAAAACCATTTGTAACACACTACGCCGTCATGGATTAAAATCCTGCAGCGCACGCAAGGTCCCCCTGCTCAAGCCAGCGCATGTCCAGGCTTGTCTGAAGTTTGCCAATGACCATCTGGATGATCCAGAGGAGGAATGGAAGAAGGTCATGTGGTCTGATGAGACAAAAATAGAGCATTTTGGTCTAAACTCCACTTGCCATGTTTGGAGGAAGAAGAAGGATGAGTACAACACCATCCCAACCGTGAAGCATGGAGGTGGAAACATCATTCTTTGGGGATGATTTTCTGCAAAGGGGACAGGACGACTGCACCGTATTGAGGGGAGGATGGATAGGGCCATGTATCGCGAGATCTTGCCCAACAACCTCCTTCCCTCAGTAAGAGCATTGAAGATGGGTCGTGGCTGGGTCTTCCAGCATGACAACGACCCGAAACACACAGCCAGGGCAACTAAGGAGTGGCTTCGTAAGAAGCATCTCAAGGTCCTGGAGTGGCCTAGCCAGTCTCCAGACCTGAACCCAGTAGAAAATCTTTGGAGGGGAGCTGAAAGTCCGTATTGCCCAGCGAAAGCCCCAAAACCTGAAGGATCTGGAGAAGGTCTGTATGGAGGAGTGGGCCAAAATCCCTGCTGCAGTGTGTGCAAACCTGGTCAAGAACTACAGGAAACTTATGATCTCTGTAATTGCAAACAAATGTTTCTGTACCAAATATTAGGTTCGCTTTTCTGATGTATCAAATACTTATTTCATGCAATAAAATGCAAATTAATGACTTAAAAATCATACAATGTGATTATCTGGATTTTCTTTTTAGATTCCGTCTCTCACAGTTGAAGTGTACCTATGATAAAAATTACAGACCTCTACATGCTTTGTAAGTAGGAAAACCTGCAAAATCCGCAGTGTGTCAAATACTTGTTCTCCCCACTGTATATTCAAGCCCTAAGTGCTGGGTATAATCATAAAAAAAACTATGAGATTCAATAGAAAATGTATATAGAATTCCATCTAATCTTTTGTCATATGCCCTCTCCCCCTGGCAGCCTCTGCCACCCTGAACTACCGCACCAGCGTGTCCAGAGCCCCGGACATGGTCAGCACCGTGCCCACCAACACAGGCCGCCGCACCGTCCTGCCCGCCAACTGTGTCGACAACAGCCACATTGGCATCATGACCATCCTCTACAACAACATTGGCAAGGACCTGTCACGTGTGTCCATGCCCTGTGGCCTCAATGAACCTCTGAACCTGCTGCAGAGAGTGAGCGAAGAGCTGGAGTACTCGGAGCTTCTGGACATCGCCAACCGCACAGAGGACCCCTTCGAGAGGATGGTAAGGTGGCCCGACACATGCCTGACCTTAGAACGAAGCAGCTCAAGTATAGGTTTGTGCTGCGATACCAGTGTCGGTGCTGTTTCTGCGATACCAGTGTCGGTGCTGTTTCTGCGATACCAGCGTCGGTGCTGTTTCTGCGATACCAGCGTCGGTGCTGTTTCTGCGATACCAGCGTCGGTGCTGTTTCAAGTGAATTTATACCCCTGTAGATTTGCTTAGTTGAAATCTGAAAAAATGCTATTGGTCTCAAGGTCTACGCTTTCTCAAATCAAATGCTATTGGTCACGTGCCGAATACAACCAGTTTACCACCAAAGGCTTATTTACGAGCCCATTCCCAACAATGCAGAGTTAAAAAGACCAACAAAAAATATATATAATAAATAAAGATAATGGCAACACAATAAAATAACAATAACGAGGCTATATACAAGGAGTACCAGTACCGAGTCAATGTGCATGGGTATGAGGTAGAGGTAATGCAGTATGTACATGTAGGTAGGGGTAAAAGTGACTAGGCAATCAGGATAGTGTGCGAGTGTGTGCATTAGAGAATCGGGGAAAACAATGAATGGGGTCAATGTGAATTGCAGATTTGGTATGTAAAACTGTATATTGTGGTTCTTATGTATAGTAAGTATTTTGGGGGGTAGCAGTTTGCTTCAGGTGCCATTTTGATATTGTTGATGGGTGTGGTCTCACTCATCCGTTTTCCCATATCTTATTTTTCATGAAGCTGTACATTGGCGTTTTCTCCATCTCTGGCTACGCCTGGGCTACCTGGCGAAACCGCTACAAGCCCTTCAACCCCGTCTTGGGAGAGACTTACGAGAGCCACCGCAAGGAGCGCGGCTTCCGCTACGTCGCTGAGCAGGTAGGAGTTGAATCACCCTGACCCAGAATCATCCTAGATACCATCTGCAAGGCAAGTAACCTCTAAAGCTGATCCAGGGTGTCTTCCACTGAAGATAGTTAGTTATTTAACGCTTCCTTTCTGTTCCCAGGTCAGCCATCACCCGCCCTGCTCCGCCGTGCACGCAGAGTCTGAGAACTTCACCTTCTGGCAAGACCAGCAATGGAAGAACAAGTTCTGGGGAAAGTCTTTGGAGATCATCTCCTCTGGTCCAGTGAATGTCAAGTTGCCAAAGTGAGCGTTGATGCCAATTCCGTCATGATTATTTGACCAAATAAAGGAGGAATGTAAAACCCTACTTTCACATCGTCGTTTTGAATGTATTGCTCCGTTGTTCAAAGTACCATCTCAAGGACAGTGTTTTGATTGAGCTGATTTTAAGATTTGAAAAGGTGTTCGCCAAATGCTCTACTTGTTAGCTGTAACGTGCTTGAAAGTATAATTTACTATGTTATTCAATGAAAGGCTCATAGTATTGAAAACCGGCTCAGGTGTCCATGAGTTTCAAGAGTGCGTGTCTCAATCTAGTTGTACTAAACCCATGGCTCTCTCTCTCTCTCTCTCTCTCTCTCTCTCTCTCTCTCTCTCTCCCTCCGCCCTCTAGATATGGGGATCACTATGAGTGGAACAAGGCGGTGACCTGCGTCCACAACGTCCTGAGTCAGCAGAGGTGGCTGGAGCACTACGGAGAGGTGACCATCAGAAACACCAAGAGTGACATCTGCACCTGCAAGATCTCCTTTGTCAAGGTGAGACCCCCTGCCTGGTGCCCATAGAACAAAAAGCTCAATTGAAGAATAACCCCATAATGGGACCCATAATGAATCAAATAAATGGTCAACAGTTTAAATGGGGTCTAGACATTTGACATTTCCAAAGCTTTACATATGGAAGTACCTACTAAGTTGACATTGACATTGCTCTCTCCCTCAGTCCCGCTACTGGACCTCAGAGACGAGTAAGAATGAGGTGCAGGGCCAGGTTCTGAACAAAGCGGGAGAGGTGGTCCACCGGTTCGGTGGGCTGTGGCACGAGGGCATCTTCTGTGATACCCTGCCTAACCCAAAGTGCATCTGGAAGCCCAGTGAGTACTGCTATTATCCGATTAATCCCTTATCTGCTATGTACAATAATCCTAATCTCTAATCCAATGTTGATATTATAGTTTATCCTATAGAAGTGTGTCATCCACACCATTGTGCCTATTATATTTTCCCTAATCCCATACTATTTCTGTGAATTCTGTCTTCGATCTTGATCCTCTGTGCAAGACTATGGATGTTCTCCCTCAATCCCTGAGTCCGTAATCCACTCTGTATAGTACCAGCACTATGTATCGCCTCACACAGTACCCTGCTTCTCCCATCTCCAGACCCTCAGGCTGATGACCACTTCCAGTACTATGGCTTCAGTCGCTACGCCAGGGAGCTCAATGAGCTGACCCCTGAGCTGAAGAAGGTCCTGCCTCCCTCAGACACCCGCTATAGGCCAGACCAGAGGTGAGACCACCACCCAGCCTGCTCAGTAATGCATACATAGAGGATGTTTGGCCATGTGCACATAATTTAGATTTGTCAAATGCGTTGGAAGTAGGGCTAGGAATACTTAATGAATGCGATATAACCAGAAAGAACTCTGGGTCCTGTTCAGTAGGTCATGTAGGTGGTACCGTTCAGTGACCCCACTGAGGGGAGCTGTGTTGTGCATTGATGCGATGCCACATCCGATGTGGCTGTGTGCGAAGGCACGGTACATACATTTGACCCGGCTAACGCCTTAGGTTCTTTCATGCAGCTGAAGCGCTTTATCTCTCCACTGTTCTTTCCCCGTAGGATCCTGGAGGAGGGAGATGTAGCCGGGGCTGACAGTAAGAAGGAGGAAGTCGAGCAGAAACAGAGGGAGCGACGAAAAGAGCTGGCCAAGAAGGGAGAGGAGCACGTGCCTCGTTTCTTCAGGTGAGTCTCGCCAACCATCCCTTCCCGCCTTACGCGATCAAAGAGCATTTATTGTCGAAATGGCAAGGCAATCGTAACCAACACCGCTATCCCAGGGTCTTTATGATTAGCTGAATCGGGTGTTAGGGCAGGGTTGGAATAAAAGCCTGCACCTGTAGCTTTTCCAGGACTTGAGTTGGTGACCGCTGATGTGACATTGTGCGTTCATGCAGTGTCTGTGCTTCCTTGAAGGCCTCTATTGATGCCCCTTTTTAAAGGTTACCTCACACTAGAAAGTAAGTATACTCTTCCCTCCTTCAGGAAAGAGCTGGATGCGGCAGGGAATGAGAGCTGGCTGAGCAACGGAACCTACTGGAAGATCCGTGATCAGCCAGGCTTCGCCAACACCAAGAACTTGGATCTGTGGTGTTGAGTAGACCTGGCAGAGCCTCGTGTGTCATTTTGGCTTCATCATAGACTATTACAGCCCAATGAGACTACTGAACGCAGATTCTAAAGTTCCACTAAGGAAGAGGATAAGGGAGTTTTGGCTGCATGGATGATTCATTCCAGGGTGACTGTCTGCCATGGAGAGAGGAAATGTCAACGCGGAGTAGATGAGGACTACTTTGGATCTTTTCCTTCAAGTCTGATGTTCCCACATTTGATGCCGATCCTCCACACCCCCAGTAACCGCTCTGGTGTCCGCAAATGTAAACTGCCTTGAAAATAACCCGATTTTTGAAATTGGTTCATGCATTTTTAACTGCCAAGTTTACCGCATTAGTGGTCGGAGATCCAACATAGCGTTTTGAATAATGTTACCGGTCATGTTATAGAGATGCATGATGCTTTTGTCTATGTAAGATGTCTATATATTTAAGCACTTATCGACGTATATATGCAGATTTATTTAAATCAGTTTGATATCAAATGCTCACTCCTATAAAGGGGAAATAACCAGGGCAGGGGATTGTTTTTAAGACTGCTGTGGATTAATGGGGTTTTATGGGTAAGAAGGGCTACCTCTTCCACTCTCGATGGTCTTACTGTGTTTTTGTATATTTAGGTAATCCTGTCGAGTTGTACTTTACATCTTGTTTTATATGACACATTGGTATGTGTCACTGAATGCCTCCCATCCGTCTCCTTCCTCGCCCGTTTTAAAGAGAACAGGGGTCGTTTTCTTTTTTTTAAGTTTTCATTTGATGTTTTAATGCTTTTGAGGGTTATCTTTTCAACCTTGATTTAGGTTGATACTGTGAAGTCCTTTTTATGGCTGTTTCAACAGTGGGTTTTGCGGAAAGGAGAACCGCTGTTACATTTCAGTGTAAAAACAATGGGAGGGCTATAGCGGGAATCGTCCAAAATGAATTGTTTTCTAATCTATGATCAAATAAATACTAAACTAAAAAAAAAAAATGTGCGTCTTTGAAACTGAGTATCACAGCTATTGTAAGCAGTTGTTTAACTGGAATAATCTATTTTACTATTGCCCAATGCAGGGAATGTAAAATGCCTATAGATCGATATTCAACATATTCCCCTATGAGTTTACGTCTATAATGAATTGAATGTGGAACCCATGTGGAACTCAGTCCAACCAGTTGCTGTTTAACAGACCAGTCATTGAAGGCTGAGTTAAGCTAAGGTTCAACCAGGTATACCATTTTTTGAAATTCAGTTTATTATTTGCGTTACAGAAATCCCGAAAGATGACTATAAAGAGAGAACTAAGCCTCCATGATTCTACGGAAGGGGAAGGGGGAAAAAAATATTCGGAAAAGGAATACTGTAGTGTCTTGGAATTCAATGTGAACACATGGGTTCATGTCCCTTTTTCAAATGTCATTCCTTCATCTCTGATTCCACTCCTGTATCTCAGTACTGTTCGTCTCATTGGCAGAGTCTCTTGGTCTTCCTCTAGAAGTGATCCAGCAGTTTATTTTGTATTGTGGTTGATTGCAGTGTTACCTTCTATGGTATCTATACTAATGGCATTGTCTTTCGACGGGTGGCGTCACTCTTGCGCGACACTTGTCCCTCAACTGATAAGTACCAAAAGATCTGAGGTAAGACAATGTACTGATGGTAGATCCCCATCCAGTGTCTTTGGATCATATTGATTGCTGTGCAAATTTCCGAATTGGCTGAGTTGAGAAATCAGCTGATGTTCTGGTAATGTGTTGTGTATCTGTCAAATTCCTGTCCGGTGGGTTTTAAATGTGTTGCTGTGAATTGTGTTGACATCCTGTAGGCAAAGTACCGGAGATGACTGCATATAAAGTGTCCGTATTCTGAGATTCACAAATCATCCACGGAGAACAACAGCCTGGAATCACTGTACAGCGCCTACAAACCAGAACATCTTCGGACTGTTATTTGCCCTAGTTTTAATCACTGTGGTACAATATCATAAATCCCTGAATGTCAATATATATATATAAAGGAGTTTCTTATGAGGTTCCTATAGTGGGCCATCCTATCCACTGTTTTAGGGTCCTCGACACACTGCCATAGCTCAACTATTTCTAGCTATTATCACCAACCCCTCTGTCACCCTTAACTTCATGTTATTTCATTACATTTTACAGAGACACGTGAGATGTTTTAAAGATTGTTCTTGAATCTCGACGACAAACTATTCAAGTTCCATTAGAACTAAATTGTAAAAAGTGCTGTGTATCTCTGTTATGAATATGCCCTTAAAGTCTGGGTGACGAGTTCATTCTGGTTTGACAGTGTAAACTTTGTGATAAAAGCATGTAGTTGGGCTGTGACCCATTATTGATGGGTTTTAAAAACAGTGTGAGGTAACCATGTCAAAGACCATACCTGATAACATGGGAGAGAGGGGGAGCATTCAGAAACAGCACTGGCCCTTGTTATAGCCCTAAACTAACATGGTCAAATACAGGAAACTTTCCAGTTTAGAAAACGACTAGTGTCACATCTAAATGTAGATGGATGATTCAGTGGATGCAGTCTGCCCTAGAGTGTCATATTGCAAAGGGGATCTGCAATGGATTTTCCTGATCATGGTTTAGGTTAGAATTTGGCAGGGTAAGTTGATCTGTGTCTTGGGGGGGGGGTTAGATCTTGCTGTTCTCCAGGTGCGTGTCGATGTGTTTGATGAGGGCGTCGTCGGGGTAACCAGTGGGGAAGGTCAGCTGACACAGAGGGCAGCTCCGGGCGTCGTTCTCCTCCGTCTCCATCCACAACTGCAGGCAGCCAATCACAAAACTGCGTAAACGCTCAACTCGAAGGTAAACACTGTAAATGTACTCATTGTAATGACTAAAATAACCTGTTTTCTATTTGCATGTCACGTAAGGAAGCTCTTATTACTGCTATTGGGATACACTACTGAGCTCTGAACTCGAGCAGCAACAACTCACATTGATGGAGGGCCAGGACTGGGCATGGTCTGCGTTCAGGTACCCTGGCAGGTGGCAGGCGAGGGTAGCCGGGTCCTTTAGGGCCAAGAAGGAAGGGCAGGGAGGGGGTTCCCGTGAGCTTACCCCCATGGCCCCCAGTGTCCTGGGAGGACTGGAGACCGGGGATGGGCACCTCCACTCCTCATCGTCAGACGACTGGGGCGGGGTGACCTGTGGGGTGGGGGCCGGGGGATCCTTCAGATGACAGAAGTGACGCCCCTGGATGGATTAGGGAGTAACATGTTATTTTAATGTTTTACAATAGTTCTCTTAGGGAGTAACATCATTAAAACCGGTGGTGGTGGTGCGGTTAACCTTATTTTATACATGTATCTTAAAAGAAATACACTACCGTTCAAAAGTTCAGGGTCACTTAGACATTTCCTTGTTTTTGAAAGAAAAGCACTTTTTTTGTCCATTTTAAAATAACATCAAATTGATCAGAAATACATTGTAGACGTTGTAAATGACTTGTAGCTGGAAACGGCAGATTTGTAATGGAATATCTACATAGGTCGATTGTCAGCATTCATCACTCCTGTGTTCCTATGGCATATTGTTAGCTAATCCAAGTTTATAATTTTAAAAGGCTAATTGATCATTTAGAAAACCCTTATGCAATTATTAACAGTTTTAGCTGTGCTAACATAATTGCAAAAGGGTTTTCGAATGATCAATTCGCTAATCCAAGTTTATTTTATTTTAAGACTAACACAGTGTGACATTGGAACACAGGAGTGATGGTTGCTGATAATGGGCTTCTGTACGCCTACATAGGTATTCCATAAAAAATCTGCACTTTCCAGCTACAATAGTAATTTACATTTATTCTGTATTTTATATTTCAATGGACAAATGCTTTTCATTCAAAAACAAGGACATTTCTAAGTGACCCCAAGCTTTTGAATGGTAGTGTAAATACCATATTTGTATGTACCTCTGCAGCTAGAGGGAAGCCCAGCTCCAGAGCATGGTGGTGGGGGCTACTGCTCAGGCTGGTGCCACCACCTCCTCCCCCTCCACCAGCACCTACAGCTCCACGGGCCGAGGCCGGCCGGGGAAGCCCCACCAGGGAAATCCTGGGCGGGCGGGAATAAGCCCCAGACTCCCCCATGTTTTTGGGCTTGGGCAGGGTGGAGACTGGGTCACGGAGCAGCCTGGGGGGGGGCCTCTGGTGGGCAGACGAGTCGGCCACCTCCGAGTAGCTGCGGCGCCCCTGGAAGCGGGCACGTAGCCGTTGGCTGGTTGGCCGGCAGGAGTAGGAGGCTGGGCCGGTGGGGGAGTAAGAGAGGCCAGTTGGGGAGTAGGATGCGGGGCCAGAAGGGGGTGAGGAAGGTGAGAGGGGAGGAGAGGGGTGGAGGCGGTCTGGGGAGGGGCGTTGGGAGGCCGGGGAGCGACGCTGGGGGGCTGGGGAGTGTCTCAGGACTGGAGGAGAGAGAATGGGATGGTTATTATCGTCCATTGCTACCTCTGTAGCCCAACTGATGGAGTATGGAGCTTGCAACACCAGGATAGTGGGTTCAATTCCCGGGACCAGCAGTACGTAAAACGTATGCACACGTGACTAAGTCACTTTGGGTAAACACATCCGCTAAATCGCATTTATTATTATTGTCCTTATTGGCACCCTCATTGGGTATTTTTGCAATTATACTCACTTCAACATCAATATGGAGAACAATTTTTGTGTTTTCTACTGACCCATCTGCTCGTGGGATGCCTTCCTGAGGATCTCCGTCTGTTTGACAGCCAGACCTCGCACACGCACCAGCTCCTCTGTCAGCTCAGTGTAGGCCAACGCCAGGTTCACCCTGCAAAGGAGGGACAATAGTTGATCATCTCTCAATGTTAGGACTGCGTCCAAAATGGCACCCTATTCCATAAATAGGCCACCACACCCTATGGGGCCCTGGTCAAAAGTAGTGCACTAAATAGGGAATAGTGTTCCATTTTGGGTCATAGACCTGGTTATTCTATTGACAATAGCTACATGGCCGGAGTATTAGATGGGGCAGCTGTCGCTCACTGTTCATCTCCTGCCTTCTTTATCCATTCCATGTCACAGTGCTCACAGGGTGTGGTCACCTCCTGCTGGACAGAGACAGACGTGTGTGTCAGTGGAGGCTGCTGAGGGGAGGATGGCTCATAATAATGGACTGAAAGTAATGGAAACCATGTGTTTGATGCATTTGATACCATTCCATGTCTCCGCTCCAGCCATTACCATGAGACAGTCCTCCCCTAGTAAGGTCCCACCAGCCTCCTGTGTGTCACTATCTGACCTGTCTCTGTACATTCTGCTGCAGCTGTCTGATCTCTGCCTGCAGTCTCTGTAGCTCCTCCTTCATCGCCTTCTCTCTCTGACACGCACCCTGGGCCTGCTGCCGCGCCCCTTCTAGCTCCGCCTCCAACCGCTGCAGCTTCAGGTCGGACACCGCGTCCAGACTACGAGAGCTCTGCAGGGTCGGACCCCGCCCGTTCCGCTCTGTAGCACACATCCAGGCACAGTGAGAAACACACACCCGCACTCACTCAAACATACACACACACACACACACACACTCACCGCGAGGCACGTCCAGACTGGTGTGTAGCTGTAGGTAATGAATGTTCTTGCTGTGCAGCTGAGCACTGAGTTTCTGCAGGGACCCCTCCCTCTGCCTCAGAGCTGACTCCAGACCACAGATACGCTCCATATGCTGCTCTGCTAGTGTTGTCTGACAGAGCACACACACGTGAATGCACATTTTCTACACACACACACACACACACACACACCCGATGTAGGGTGTATATACACACACACCGATGTAGGGTGTATATACAGACACGGTTGTAGGGTGTACACACACACAAACACACGGTTGTAGGGTGTGTATATACACACACACACACACACACACACGGTTGTAGGGTGTACACACACACACACACACACACACGGTTGTAGGGTGTATACACACACACACACGGTTGTAGGGTGTATACACACACACACACACACACGGTTGTAGGGTGTACACACACACGGTTGTAGGGTGTACACACACACGGTTGTAGGGTGTACACACACACACACACGGTTGTAGGGTGTACACACACACACACACGGTTGTAGGGTGTACACACACACACACACACACACGGTTGTAGGGTGTACACACACACACACACGGTTGTAGGGTGTACACACACACACACACACGGTTGTAGGGTGTACACACACACACACACACGGTTGTAGGGTGTACACACACACACACGGTTGTAGGGTGTACACACACACACACGGTTGTAGGGTGTGCACACACACACACGGATGTAGGGTGTACACACACACACACACACGGATGTAGGATACACACACACGGATGTAGGGTACACACACACACACACACACACACACAGATGTAGGGGGTACACACACACGGATGTAGGGTGTATACACACGCGCACACGGATGTAGGGTGTATACACACGCGCACACGGATGTAGGGTGTATACACGCGCACGCGGATGTAGGGTGTATACACACGCACACACGTAGGGTGCATGCGCACGCACACACGTAGGGTGCATGCGCACGCACACACGTAGGGTGCATATACACGCGCACGCACACACACGTAGGGTGCATATACACGCGCACGCACACACACGTAGGGTGCATATACACGCGCACGCACACACGGATGTAGGGTGCATATACACGCGCACGCACACACGGATGTAGGGTGCATATACACGTGCACGCACACACGGATGTAGGGTGCATATACACGCGCACGCACACACGGATGTAGGGTGCATATACACGCGCACGCACACACGGATGTAGGGTGCATATACACGCGCACGCACACACGGATGTAGGGTGTATACGCACGCACACACACGGATGTAGGGTAATCACACACACCCATGTAGGGTACACACACACGGATGTAGGGTACACACACACACACACACACACACACACACACACACGGATGTAGGGTACACACACACACACACACACACAGATGTAGGGTGTACACACACACAGATGTAGGGTGTACACACACACACACACACAGATGTAGGGTGTACACACACACACACACACAGATGTAGGGTGTACACACACACACAGATGTAGGGTGTACACACACACACACACACGGATGTAGGGTACACACGGATGTAGGGTGTACACACACACACACACACACACACGGATGTAGGGTGTACACACACACACACACACACACACACACACACACACACACACACACGGATGTAGGGTGTACACACACACACACACACACGGATGTAGGGTGTACACACACACACACACACACGGATGTAGGGTGTACACACACACGGATGTAGGGTGTACACACACACACACACACACGGATGTAGGGTGTACACACACACACACACACACGGATGTAGGGTGTACACACACACACACACACACGGATGTAGGGTGTACACACACACACACACACACACACGGATGTAGGGTGTACACACACACACACACACGGATGTAGGGTGTACACACACACGGATGTAGGGTGTACACACACACACACACACACACACGGATGTAGGGTGTACACACACACACACACACACACACGGATGTAGGGTGTACACACACACACACACACACACACGGATGTAGGGTGTACACACACACACACACACACACACGGATGTAGGGTACACACACACACACACACGGACACATACGCACGCACACACGTAGGGTGCATACACACGCACACACGTAGGGTGCATATACACGCGCACGCACACACGGATGTAGGGTGTATGCGCACGCACACACGGATGTAGGGTGTATGCGCACGCACACACGGATGTAGGGTGTATGCGCACGGATGTAGGGTGTATGCGCACGGATGTAGGGTGTATGCGCACGGATGTAGGGTGTATGCGCACGGATGTAGGGTGTATGCGCACGGATGTAGGGTGTATGCGCACGGATGTAGGGTGTATGCGCACGGATGTAGGGTGTATGCGCACGGATGTAGGGTGTATGCGCACGCGCGCACGGATGTAGGGTGTATGCGCACGCGCGCACGGATGTAGGGTGTATGCGCACGCGCGCACGGATGTAGGGTGTATGCGCACGCGCGCACGGATGTAGGGTGTATGCGCGCGCGCGCACGGATGTAGGGTGTATGCGCGCGTGCAGAGTACTACTCATGGTGTCCAGAAGGGGACACTCTTTCCCACTGTTTCCTACCATCTTGTCCAGGTCTCTCTGAACGTTACTCTTCTCCATGTGGATCTTCTCATAGGCCTGAATCACATCCTCCAGCCTCTCCTCTCGCTCTTTACTCTTCTGGAGCTGAGGGAAAGTGGACATTTTCAAAGGGAAAAGTGTAGGAGAAAGAAATGTGTTCGATGTGCAGTTCCTCCCACCCCTCACCCTCCTTTCTCCTCTACTCCCTCTTTTCCAACCTCTCCCTCCCTATTCTATTCTCTCTTACCACCCTCCCTTCTCTTGTCTGCTCCCTCTCCCCTCTTCTTCTCTCCTCTCTCTTCTCTCCCTCTTCACACTCGTCTCTCTTCTGTCTCCTTCCTCTCCCCTCCTCTCTCTTCCTCCATGTCTTACCTCTTGTGTGAGGGAGTTGACTCTCTGTTGCAGGTTGGTGGTCTCTGACTGCAGTAGGCTGGTCTCCTTGGGTTCACAGGAGCAGCACTGTAGGGTCCTCTCCTCCTCAAACTCACTGATCATAGGGAACTGAGGGAGAGAAGGAGGGGAGAGGAACAAGAGAAGGACAAAGGAGGCAAATCAGATGAGTAGGTGAGAAAGAAAGGAGATCAAAGGAAGACGGTGAGAATAGGACAAGGTGTGTCACAGCCCAAAACATAGGAGATGGAAAAAGCTAAAGTAGATGGAGAAAAATAGTACACCAGTGCAGGTCGAGGCCAGATTATCATTATTAGAGGTTAGAAAATAACCTTCCTCTACCATAAGCTTTTCCACTGTGAGTTTCAACTGAATAATGGCCTCATTCGGGTACGCCTGATTGTTTCAGTACTTTGAAAATCAACCCTTCCTTCCTCTCCTGGGAGTACACACTGATCTAACTCCGTTGCATAGGCGAAAGCACCGGTTCCATAGAATAGCTTCTACCAATTCAGTCATGTAAAATCAGTGATACCCTTTTTAAAGGGATAGTTTGGGATTTTGGCAATGGAGCTCCAGCTACTTCGCCAGAGTCGGATGAACTCGTGGATACTGTTTGTATGTATCTGCATGCCTCTGTGATGAACGGATCAGTCAACCTACCTTGACCTCATAGTTCTTCAGCTTCCTCTTGATGCTGCTGTTCTCTCGCTCCAGGCTGGCCAATCGCGTCTTGATGTCATGGTAGGCGGCGGCCAGGGTGAAGTGGGAGGGGTACATGTCGTCTTGGATGGGTGAGGACGACCAGTTGACCCCCGACCCCAAGCCGCAGCCGTCATCCCTCAGCCCCTCGCCCCCGCCCAGGAGGCCCAGCTCTCCCCCGAAGAGGGACTCCATCCCTTAGGCAGGTCAGTGGCTACCTAAAGGGGAACACAGGAAGGAGGGTAAGTCATTAGAGCCAGTCATTCTGTAATACTGACGTTATGAAATGCAATACCCACAGTCAAAGCAGAACAGTCCGTCTGTTTCCTAAATGGGTGTCATTTGGAAACTATTTTGGATTTTTATCAGAAAATGCTCTCTTCTTTCCCATTCATGTGGGACTGAGATGTATAGGTGGATCTACACACACACACAACAGATTGCGTTGACACATTTCAAGTCTCAAAGTATCTTATAAAACTGGGATTTTGGAGTGAAGAACAATCACTTCAACGTCAAACAACACTGTAACTAATGTCAGATGACTTGTAAACAGACCACAGCACCCAATGCATAGAAGGCTAGGATAACCGGAAGGATATCACTTCATAGCAGCATGAAGGCAACAGGGCAGCTGCGCCACCCATAAGGCCTCTTCCAGTTCAGTGAACACACACTACGGTCCCCAGGCCTTCCGAGGGAACAGAAGGCCGTGGTCGTTCCGGCGCTAGCCTCTCTCTGCCAGCCACTCTCCTTCTCGCAGCAGGTGGCGCTAACGAGGCTCAAATGGCAGAGCGACGGGCCCTGGCGCAGCTCTGGTGTGAGTGAGAGCCATGGCCGACAGGGCATATAGAAGGGTCGTGTGCCAACCCTGCCAAGCAGTCTGTCCGCAGTCTAGGCCACACATCGCCCGCTCCATCTGCCACCGTTTAAATCCGGTTGGCTGTTGCCATGAACGTTGTACCATCCCACATCCTGAAACATTAAAAAAAAACACCTTGTTTCTTCGAGTGCTCCCCCTCCCTTCTCATTTGGGAAATCTGGAATACTCAACTAAAGAGATGTATAGATGCGTCATTGGCTGCTGTAGCCTAGATCTAGGCCAAACCAACTGTCACACGTACAGACAGCCATCGCTTGTGTATGTGGAAGGTTTCCCGGTCCGAAACACATTAAGGTGGCCAACGCTGTAACAATAATATATTCAATATCAAAGTATCCATACCACTCCATATCGAAAATGTATGTATATTCCCCTGAACTATTTTCCCCTTCCCCTCTCCAAAAACAAATGTACATTATGCATACACATAATCATGCTGAAGTCCCCTGGCCTGCAAAGGCTGCTGGGCTGAATCAGAGTCTGTTAAGCTCAGCTTGGCTCATATTTTTACAATTACAGGAGACCCGAGAGAGTGGTGCTCTTTTGATGTTGTTTGTTCTGCCAGCTGCATCTCTCAATTTCTGATTCGACATCATTCAACATCTCCGTCGCAGAGGCATGAATAGATACGGAAACAGCCCAATGAAAGTAAGGCCCTCCAGCTTAGACTTCACACAGGAATACCACAGTGAACCATGTGTTTCAAAGTGCCCTAGAGTCACTTTCTGAGTACCCACATGGTCAACAACCCTCCACTAACATCAATATACCCCCCCCCCCCCCCCCAAAAAAAAAAAGATACCACTAGAAACCAATCTGGGATCTTATTTTACAAAGTCTTACCCAGCACAATTGCCCCTTCTGGGATGAATAATAACACAAGTTGTATTGGATTGCATTGAAACCATGTTAACAGATATAAACCAGTTGTTTCCCCACCTAACCACCCTTGTCCCTGGAGGTCGGGAACTGCAGCTGCCACAATGCTCCAGGGGGCTGGTGCCGTTGCATCCTGTGTAATGCCCACGAGATTCGCCCGTTGGAGACGAGACGCTTTTCCAGTTGAAGGGGCAACTCTGCAGTTGCAACATGCATTTTTGAACGTAGGAATCAACGATATACACTCAGTGTACAAAACATTAGGAACACTGGCTCTCACCACGACACAGACTGACCGGGTGAATCCAGGTGAAAGCTATGATCCCATATTGACGTCACGTGTTAAATCCACTTCGATCAGTGTAGATGAAGGGGAAGAGACAGGTTGAAGAAGGATTTTTAAGCCTTGAGACAAGTAAGACGTGGATTGTGGTATGTGTGCCGTTCAGAGGGTGAATGGGCAAGACAAAAAATATTTAAGTGCCTTTGAACGGGGCACGGTAGGAGGTGCCAGGCGCACCGGTTCGAGTGTGTCGAGAACTGCAACGCTGCTGGGTTTTTCCACACTCAACAGTTTCCTGTGTGTATCAAGAATGGTTCACCACCCAAAGGACATCCTGCCAACTTGACACAACTGTGGGAAGCATCAGAGTACACATGGGGACGGCATCCCTGTTGAACACTTTCGACGCCTTGTAGAGTCCACGCCCCAACGAATTGGAGCTGTCATGAGGGCAAAAGGGGGGTGCAACTCAAAATTAGATAGGTGTTCCTAATGTTCTGTCCACTCAGCACAGACCCCTTGATTCTTGAAGAATAGAACGAATAAATGCCTCATGAGCTTAGTTCAACTGTCGTACCCCATTGGAACAGCAATTCTAAATGCATTTCACTCCAATGTTTTTAAACATGGTAAATGTAAACAAACACTGTATAGCCACAAAACATGGTTAAAACCTTTGCATTTGATAGAAGTTTTGAGTGGTTACATTTCACCAGCCTCATCTTTCAGCCTTTTAACAAACCAGAGGAGGGGGTGCCCACCTTGTCATTGTTTCAATGGCAGATTGGCCCCTATAGCACAATGTTTATGCAACCAAGCGGCAAACGCTCCCTGCCAACCCTCCGTTGTTTGAGTCTCTAAGTGCGTCTTCATCGCCCGAGGGAGGAGACAGCTGAATGGGTGCAAGACAGATGACAACTGGATTAATGAGTTGGTTAGATCTACTGTACACCAGATCTACTGTACACCAGATCTACTGTACACAAGATCTACTGTACACCAGATCTACTGTACACCAGAGCATCACAATAGAGTCTGTTATGAATGGGGTTTTGTTGTTTGTTCAAGGTTTTTAAATCTGAGGCGGGAGTAAAGAGTTGTTTGTGATACAGAATATCAAGACACTTGACAGTGTGCGAGTTGCAAAGTTTTAAGTCGGATGTCCTAACTTTTCTGTGGACCCGTCCCCCATGTACGTGTTTACATTTGTTCCTCTATGCATGTGGATCCATAGAAATATGCACCTCTGCCAATTTTTCTCTTTTCCAAGTCTCCTTTGGTTGCAAATGGTTTGCATTTCTACCTGGACTGGAGCCTAGCCTAAAGACAGTTCTACTTCTGCCGAGAAGGGTCGAGCATCTTTCCTTTACTAACACCTACACACACACACACACACACACAGTACGCACACACATGCATTTACTAACACCTACACACAAACCCACACATGCATCAACTCACTGACTCACACTGCACACACACATCCTCTCTCTGTTCAGAAAGCAGAGGACGAATTAGCTACAGTGAAACACGAGCTGCTTAGCGAGCCCATTCACCCCAAGGCCAATCAGAACAAGCCCATATGTCAATGTCACATGGCTAATTCATATTTTAATGTTCCGGATATCAGCCAGAATGGATGCCCTGAGCTAACACTAGCTTAGCCCAATGTGCTGTAGAGATTCAATATGCTTCTTTGCTTTGGTTCAGTGTTTAGCTTAGCACAATGCTTCTGTAAACCAGCTACTGCAATGGTTTGGCGTCATAGTACGCTTCAGTGCTGCATTTGTTTGTTATATGTAAGTAAGTAGCCTTGCACGAGTGAGCCAGAACGGCTCATAGATGCAGGAGCCTATTTCCAGTTTCTGTAGCGTGAGGAAGCTTGATGTACAAGTACACCCACCGGACAGGACGCTAGACTATGGCAGGGCCTTACCCTCAATCTCCTTAATGCTGAGTGCCAAGCAGACACAGAGATCGGGTCCCATTTTTACCTTCTTTCAATCTCAGGGTGGACACTCTGACCACAAGGCCAGTGAGTTGGTCTTCAGGCAGGCCCACACGTAAATCCCCAGATGAATGTTGAACTCCGCTCTGGTAAATTGGTCATAGCCTTACTGCTTATCTTGTACTCAGGTCAAATACTTGTAAGATGGATGGCTGCATCTATCATATTGGCCACTTCAGTGTAGGGAGAATGACACCGAAGGTTGACACTTAAAAAGGTACAGGACTGGCAGTGGATACTTTAAAGCTGGAGTCCTTCATTTAAACGACAACAAAGCAGTCACCTCGCCTCTGATTTGGTAACAAGCTGATGGAGGGCCTGAAGAAATGTAGCCACTCTCAAATTCATACACACGGCTAAGGATGCACGTTTTGAGGATATAGAGTGTTGATTTACATTGTTTATAAACGTTGGGAGTAAAACAAGCTTATATTTGGGGTTCTGATGGGGTACGACAGTTGAACTAAAGCTCATGAGACAAGTTATAGTCTTCAAGAATCAATGGGTATATAAAATGTATTTCTAAGTTTAAAAAAATAAGAAATAAATGGATGCATCAACTAGCTTTAAAGGCAATTTCCGATTGAGCTAACATCTGCAGCCTTTACCATGAATACAGTCTCGGGGGAACGCAGAAACGTTGCCTTTACAGTTCTATCGCGCTGTAGTGCACGTCTTCAGCACTACGGATTGAATCAAGCCCTTAGAATGTGCATGGTCCTGGCAAAGACAAACAAATGGAATGAAAACAATGTCTTAAGGAATGTAGAGATGGAGCAACAAAAACAAAGGAAAGGGGGAGGAGCGAGGAAGAGGATGGCGGGATAGAGGGTGTCTTTGAGGATTGGCACCATCCTATATGTGAGGGGAGAACTGAGGCCAGTACTCGGGGGAGGGGTCAAAAGCTTGAATAGATAGTGGCCTATGTGCTTTGTGAGGTGGAGATGAGTAACCTAGTTCTGACAGGACAGAGAGAGAGGGAAGGAGATATATATATATATATATATATATATATCTCAGAGCTGTCCCAGTGGGGTGCAGCGAGCCAGAGACCTAATCCACAGCAGCCCTGTGCAGAAAAGCATCTATATGTCAGACACACACCCTGGTGACGTACCGAAAGCCACCAATGGGAAAGGGAAAACGGTTTGACTTGAGTTCTAATCTTTCCCATCAACCTTCATATTACACCAAGCCCCACCAAGCCCCAATTGAATGCTGTGCTCCTAACAAAATAAACCCAATACAATCATACAGCCAAAAGGCACAACAAATAATGTAGCATTAGGGCATTGTTGCACATGGCTAACTGTTGATAACAGGGTGTAAATGGTGGTGGGTGAGGTGTCTCACCTCCACATAATATAGGATTGTAATTCCAAATGGCACCCTTTTCACTATAGTGCACTATTTTTGACCAAAAGTAGTGCACTATGAAGGGAATATGGTGCTATTTGGAATGAACACCCTTAACCTCTCTTGCAGTAGACCTGGTGGAACATGTTACATAATAGACTACATCATCATCATTATCACTGTCAACAGCCCACGACCATGTTTCATCATGCCTCAAGTGCTGTACAGGCCTATCTGTATGGTCTTCTCCAGTAATGGATTTGACTTGCACTCTGAAAAGCAATGAGTGACAATGCCTCCAGAAAGCTATAGGTTTGAAAGATCAATGAGGGGAATGTTCAATATCGCTATGCGCACATGCTTAATCATTGCGGTTGGAATGGAAGGGCTTAGTGGTCTGAGAACAGAAGTTTCCAAATAGCCTACTTGATTTCAGGAGGGACATTAAGTGATAGGCCTTTTAAGCAAGACACCAGACACTTAACCTTGAACGTTTCCATAAACAGCTGTATCAAAATAAATCATTGAAATCCGTCGAATAAAAAAATCAAGACATGACTTTTAGGCAAACCTGATTTCTTACTAAAATAGACTTAAGACGAGTAGCATAACCTTTAACAGTAACATAACTTAAACTGAGTAAAACTCTCATGTCAACACGTCACTCTCCAAAGTACCCCCAGATACAGTTGTTACCGCCTATACCCCAAAGCGGAATGTCAAGCATATGGAGATGCTATTCGCTGTTCCTCTCGCTAACAGCCTCTGACTGGTTCGCTGGGTGGTTAATGGCCAGTCAATTACTCACGGTGGCCGGTGAGCCGCGCTTTAGCACCATGCACAGAAGGATCGATTCCTCTGATTTAATGGATTCTCTCTGTTTGTTTCCACAAATGCACGTCCAGCTGTATTTCTTTATGGCACATATACATACGATGGTCATGGTCTGCCATAGTAGGGACATTTCAACGTTTCAACAAAACAACTTAGGTCTTTGAAAGACCTACGGATGGTGTTTACATAATTGAACACAAATGTCAAGCACCATGTTTGATCAAGGCCATTTTCATTTGAATAAACTTCCGTTGACCTACCTGGTGTATAATGAACTTAGTGACTGTTATCATATAGTGGTGGTTCATAGACATAGTTACCAAGGTAACTTCGTTTTTAGCACGTAGGCTGCGTTTGTATTTAAAAAATATATATATTTAAGTGAGACAACCATTTTGGTCTGAAGCATTGTCAACATTGAGCATTCAGCACCACTAGCAAGTGAACAGCGCAAGTTTGTCTACGCTGCTAAACCAGTCGGGAACTGTCCAGTGTACGATGATCTCTCAAAGCCACATGCACCAACATTAGGACAATAAAGGAGTTATGTCAAGACAGTTACCAGAACACAACAATCAATCACGTGCATGAATATCTCCGCAAGCAACAACCACGTCGTATGCTACGTGTGGTTGTGTAGACGACATGTTTCCTGTGATTACTTACAATATAGCTTCTATATCGTTTCCCTCCTTGCGGCAAGACACTAGTGCTCGTTGCCATTCTCACTTTGTAGTGCAATCAGCAGCTAACCTAGTCTACAACATGGCTGTATACAGCGACGCAGCTCTCTCCATCTCTCCCAACGGAAAAAAAATGAGCTCGCGCTTTTTCCCTTCTTCCTCATATCGAGCCCTTTTTTATAAATATATACAAAAACGTTGCCGTGAGCGTTACTTAACACCTGTTAAATTAAAAATTACTCTACAAAGGCACAACAATAAACACTGTCAAACAAATACCACGATATACTTACGCTTCCTCGTGAGAAACTGTGAAAAATTCATTGCGAGAAAGGGGGTCAAAACCGTTCATTTGCGGTTTACATCGACAATGGTTGGATTGTGGATGCTTGTGACGCCCCCCCCCCCCCCCCCCCCCCTCAACCCCTCTTTACACTCCTATTCTGTGATGAACTGAACCGTTTTTACCAATAGAAGACGGTGAAATAGGTTGGAGCAAGGTTCAGAAAAGACCAAGGAGTAACACATCAGAAGATCACTGACATGTGAGAGTTTATGGCCAAGAATATAACAAGATAATAGGAAAAAAATAAGCATCACATCCCCATATCATATAGGATAGTTTGTGTTCAGTAGTCATATTCTTTGCCTCATGGATCTCTGGTTGCATAACTGCCTTCATCAGAAGAAATAAAACATTTTAAAAATATATATTCTGACACAAAGTGCTGATGTCGAACCTTGATTAGATTGTTGTATAAATAGATTGATTCATTTTATCTCAATTATGGCAGTTTATTTATTTATGCTGTCCCCATTGAGTGATAGAGATTTTTATGAGAAGAAATTCTCTTTAATCCAGATATGCACAGGTCTTGAAATAAAAGGGGTTCTAGATAATCTTTGTGTGTCAACTGTGAAGAAAAATAGATATGGGATTTTGTAGAAAATGTATTGCATGCTACAGTGTCCCTAATGTACCTGCTCTCAGGGCATGAACCAATTGGAACTTCTAACAGAATGTGATCATTGCAGATGGTGGTTTTTGTTGAGAGCACAGTATATCGCCATGATCTGTCGTTATGTTTGGAGGAAAAAGGGGGAGGCTTGCAAACCGAAGAACACCATCCCAAGCGTGGGGGTGCTTTGCTGCAGGAGGGACTGGTGCACTTCACAAAATAGATGGTATCATGAGGATGGAAAAGTATGTGGATATATTGAAGCAACATCTCAAGACACCAGTCAGGAAGTTAAAGCTTGGTCTTCCAAATGGACAATGACCCTAAGCATACTTCCAAAGTTGTGGCAAAATGGCTTAAGGACAACAAAGTCAAGGTATTGGAGTGGCCTTCACAAAGCTCTGACATCAATCCTATAGAACATTTGTGGGCAGAACTGAAAAAGTGTGTGCGAGCAAGGAGGCCTACAAACCTGACTCAGTTACACCAGCTAGGAGGAATGGGCCAAAATTCACCCACCTTTATATGGGAAGCTTGTGGGAGGCTACCCGAAACAATTGACTCAAGTTAAACAATTTAAAGGCAATGCTACCAAATACTAATTGTTTAAACTTCTGACCCATTGGGAATGTGATGAAAGAAACAAAAGCTGAAGTATAGAATTCTTTCTACTATTATTCTGACATTTCACATTCTGTAAATAAAGTGGTGATCCTAACTGACCTATATCTGTGAATATTTACTAGGATTAAATATCAGGAATTGGAAAAAACTGAGTTTAAATGTATTTGGCTAAGGTGTATGTAAACTTCCAACTTCAACTGTATGGATGGATGGATGGATGGTGTTTTCCAATTTTCCCAGAAGTGGTTAGTCTATGGATTATTCAATTACATTGAGCTGATTTCTGACGTGCTGTTCCTTCTTTTTCCGTAGAAGGCGTAGACTCAGGTTTTCTGGGTCTCTGTTTTCTCTCTCTCTTCCTCTCTCTCCCTCTGTCTCTCCCAGCTGCCAGCACAACAACGTTTCATCCACTCAGTGGCATATGTCCTGCATGCAAAATATAACATAGCCAGCAGATGGCGACCTTGTTTAATACACTGAACACAAATAAAAAACGCAACAGTTAGTGTTGGTCCCATGTTTCATGAGCTGAAATAAAAGATCCCAGAAATGTTCCATATGCACGAAAATCGTATTTCTCTCAAATTGTGTGCACAAATTTGTTTTACATCTCTCTTAGTGAGCATTTATCCTTTGCCAAGATAAGCCATCCACCTGATAGGTTTGACGTATCAAGAAGCCGATTAAACAGCATGATCATTACACAGGTGCACCTTGTGCTGGGGACAATAAAAGACCACTCTAAAATGTGCAGTTTTGTCACACAACACAATGCCACAGATGTCTCAAGTTTTGAGGGAGCGTGCAATTGGCATGCTAACTGCAGGAATGTCCACCAGAGCTGTTGCCACATAATTTAATGTTCATTTCTACCATAGGTTGCCTCCAATGTCGTTTTAGAGAATTTGGCAGTACAACCAACCGGTCTCACAACCACAGATCATGTGTATGGCGTTATGTGGGTGAGTGGTTTGCTGATGTTAAAGTTGTGAACAGAGTGCCCCATGGTGGCCGTGGGGTTATGGTATGGGCAGGCATAAACTACGGACACAATTGCATTTTATTGATAGCAATTTGAATGCACAAATATACCGCAGCGAGATCTGAGGCCCATTGTGAGGCCCATTTTTTTTAAAGGTATCTGTGACCAACAGATGCATATCTGTATTCCCAGTCATGTGAAATCCAGCGATTGGGCCCTTATGAATTTATTTCCAATTGACTGATTTCCTCCTATGATCTGTAACTCAGCAAAATCTTAGAAATTGCTTCATGTTGCGTTTATATTTTTGTTCTGTATAATTCACAGACCTGTCATCAATGATGTTAATGGTACCATTGCATTTTTTGTACATCATCTGAACGCTGTACAGTCCAGTGTTAAGATGATTGTATCGATGATAATGGTAAGGCTAGTACTAAAGAGATTGTCTTACAAGCACAGACACTCGAAGCGGAGAACCTCAATAATGCAGGTACGTGAGTCTAAGCCGATCCGAAATCAGTTCTTATATACAGTAGGTCACTAGAGCAGAGTTCAACGTTCGTCTCGGGTTAACAAGTAGGCCTACTAGAAGATCAACTTGGTGGCCTTACGATTAGAGTGTCCGCCCTTTGATTCGAAGTTTGGGAGCTCGATCTCCTGCCGATCCATACCAAAGATTGTTAAAATAGGACCCGATGCGTTTCTGCTTTGCACTCAGCATTAAGGAGATTTGGGGTAAGGCCCTGTGATAGGCTAGTGTCCTCTCCAGGGGGTGTAATTGTACATCAAGCTGCCTCGTGCTACAGAAACAGGAGATATGCTCCTGGTCCTATGAGAGGTTCCAGCTTGCACGAGCCTGCTACTTACCCACTACTAGAAGATCAAAACCCCATGAAGTGCAAAGCAAATGACGCACATATGCAAATAGCATGTAAACAACACCTATGTTAACTTAATATACTGACTCTGTCTGGAGTCACTGGAATCAGTTAGATGTCATGTTCGAAACAAGAAACACAATTGATAGAGCAGACACTGGGTTCCTCCCCACATGATAGAGCATGGTGTTTACTCTATACATGCCAACTCTATGTTTGGCCAACTGTTAAAAATGCCACCTCTCCCACAGTTGAGCCTGTGCCACACACACGGACCTCCCCTTCCGCTTTACAAGCTTGTCTCGCACTCTAATTCCACCATAATCAAGGTCTCATCCCCTAATATGAAACTATAGCCTACCTCACAGTCAGACAATCTATTTACAGTATGTGGGTATTTGGACTATCAGTGTCTAAATGAAGTGTCAACTTCCTCCACCCAGGACATACTGCTGTGCTCATCAAATACACTTCTCAAAGCACTTCTCCCAATCATTTCATGTTTGCTCAACTTCAATTAAACCGTTGAGTTGAATTAGACATACATGGAATATTACTAGTCTGAGCTGTCGAGTCTCTGATCGTTAGCTCGGCCTACAGTCACAGTGGAGGCAGCATATACACGTCATGACCAAAAGTATGTGGACACCTGCTCATTCGAACATCTCATTCCAAGATCATGGGCATTAATATGGAGTTGGTCCCCTGTTTGCTGCTATAAAAGCCTCCACTCTTCTGGGAAGGCTTCCACTAGATGTTGGAACATTGCTGCGAGGACTTGCTTCCAATCGGCCACAAGGTCATTAGTGAGGTCGTGCACTAATGTTGGGTGATTTAGAACTGGCTTGCAGTCGGCGTTCCAATTCATTCCAAAGGTGTTCGATGGTGTTGAGGTCAGGGCTCTGTGCAGGCCAGTCAAGTTCATCCACACCGATCTCGACATAGCATTTCTGTATGGACCACGCTTTGTGCACAGGGGAATTAAAAAATATATATAAATATTTTAACCTTGATTTAACGAGGCAAGTCAGTTAAGAACAATTTCTTATTTACAATGATGGCCTACCCTGGGTGACCCTGGGCCAATTGTGCGCCGCCCTATGGCACTCCCAATCACGGATGGTTGTGATGGCAAAACGTGGGATGGTAAAAACGTGATTCATCACTCCAGAGACCACGTTTCCACTTCTCCGCAGTCCAATGTTGTCCAGCTTTACACCACTCCAGCTGACGCTCTGCTCAGCGAGTGGTGATCTGCGGTGTGCGTGCAGCCATGGAAACCCATTTCATAAAGCTCCCGACAAACGGTTATTGTGCTGAAGTTGCTTCCAGAGGCAGTTTTGAAATTGGTAGTGAATGTTGCAACTGAGGACAGAAGATTTGTATGCGTTACGCGCTTCAGCACTCAGCGGTCCCCTTCTGTGAGCTTGTGTGGCCTACCACTTCGCGGCTGAGCCATTGTTCGTTTCCACTTCACAATAAAAGCACTTACATTTGACCGGGGCAGCTCTAGCAAGGCAGAAATTTGACAAACTGACTTGTTGGAACAGTGGCATACTATGACAGTGCTACGTTGAAAGTCCCTGAGCTCTTCAGTACGGGCCATTCTACTGCCAATGTTTGTCTATGGAGATTGCCTGGCTGTGTGCTCGACGTTATACACCTGTCAACAACGTGTGTGGCTGGAATAGCCCTAATCCACTCATTTGAAGGGGTGTCCACATACTTTCGTATATATAGTGTACATGTGATTTCAGATTGTCTAGACAGGCGTACTAACGTCAGTGACCTTCCCAGGTGTGAAGTGGGTACTCCCAAAGAATCACGTGCTAAAGAAAAGTACCAAACAATCCTAATACATAAATAACACGTTGAATACAGTCCTTATGGACTCTACACCTCAGTTTCACAGTTTCAGTGTTGACTTTGAGTCTGCAATTCTAAACATGTTTTGGATTTTCTACAGAAATAAATCAATAGCAGTAAATAAATATTTAATGACTTCACCATTTCAAAAACCAGATGTTTACTAGGTACTAGGTAAACATACATTGATTGATTGGTGTTTATTGTCTGTCAAGAGGAAATTCTTGTCACAGCTCACCACAAGCCTACATACACAACAAGAAAATAACATCGCTGATTCCTTACATGTGAACATAGGTAATTGTGCCCTGTCACTTCTTGGGTTTCACTGGGTGCTGAACGCTTGGCATCCCATGGTCCACTACCATGGCACTCCCAACTTGACCACAGCTAGTCATTTCCATGTCAACAAACCTATACTAGGCTGGGTAGGGGGGAGAGGGGGTTGTTTTTACTGGGTGAGAGGTCGAGGGAGAGGGGCTTTCTAAGAAGAGAGATCAGGTTACTCTGCCAATCTTTCCCAAGCAAGATGTGATTAATAAGTGTTCGGCAATTTAAAATCTATTAATACATGGTTATTTATGTCGTATTAATATATTAATACCGGTTATTAATATCTGTTTCTGTTTGTCACCTAATTTGACGATTAAACGTGTTGAAATGTGTGCTCTTAGAGTGCTGAGTGATGCACTGTGAGAAGGCTCTTTCCAAGGAACAGACGTTTGGACAAATTGGGCAAGACCCGTCTCATCTCATTTGACATTATTTCCTGTTAACCCTGGTCCAGTACAACACTGTTTCTACGGCAAGAGGAGGGTGAAGGACCAGGAAGATGATTGCCATGTGGGTTTTTTTTTTTTTTTTACATTCATGACTAAAAGTGATCTAATCTAACGGGTCATCAGACGTCGGTAGTACTAGCTATTTCTACTTAAAACAGCTAATATATTTATATATATGTATTCTCTATTACTATGTGATGTCTTTTGAAAACGGTTGAAATGACCATCTACACAAAAATGTTATTTCGAGAGTGTATCTAGCATAGAATGTCTGGAGCCAATGCACATAACCGTTGCTTCTCCTGAATGCCGTGTGGCCTGTGATGTAACGCATAGCGATCTAATCGGCCTGATGCTAGCGAAAAGCCAGTTAATACACTCGGCCTTGTTTATCCAATCGACTGTTCACTCAGATCTAATGTTTTTGTCATTTCCCCCCCTGCAGGCCACGGGTAAAAGCAACAGGTTGGTGCATTGCTTGTTGGCCTGGAAAAGTGAGTATCCATTGACTGGCAGTGGGCCATTGTGCTATGTGCTTACACAGCACTTCAGTCTGAGGGCATTAGGCAGCTAGCACTCTCTGTACTGATATACTGTATTATGTAATCAACATATTCCTATCTCTCTCTCTTGTTTGGGCCCACAACAATGTAACCTAATTGAGAAACATTGTGAATATTGCACTGTATATTTCCTTGAATTTGGCCTCCTTTAGTGTATATATGACACCACTGGTGTACTTTAGACGGTTAGGACACTAGTGTAGGCCAGGCTACATGGTTTGCACACTAGTAGGCTATACAGTGAACACTGTCAAAGCAGCAGAGCAGTATACTATTCCCTGCACAAGGTTCACTGACCCCACCAATACCAAGATGGAATCCAATGGATCGTTATATAATCCTGTACTTTGAGCGCGGTCCCTCATGTCTACTGGTCCGATTAACTGGATCACTGCCCTGTGTTTATAGTACACCACCACAACAACTAATCATTCTAAATCACACATGGCCCTTCAACTCAGACTCTTCCTCTCCTTGTCTCTCTGTCTGATCACGTCCCTTCACAAGCTAGCCAATGAGTAAACACGGGTATGTAGCTACATCAAAAGACAGGTGCTGGTCAACTGGATTTACTCTGCCCTCTTGTCTACATGCTGAATTAGGATGAATCATCAACATCTCCTTGGATGATCATGCCCATACCCTGTCTTTTAAGAGGGTAGAATCCCTAGACACGCTCACTCTCTCTCACTCACTCACACATTTAATTTAAAGGCTTTATTGGCATGGGAAACAATTTGCATACCGCCCAGACAGAGTCACAGATGTCTCAATCGCACTCCACACTGCCCTTTCCCACCTGGACAAAAGGAACACCTATGTGAGAATGCTGTTCATTGACTACAGCTCAGCGTTCAACACCATAGTGCCCTCAAAGGTCATCACTAAGCTGAGGACCCTGGGACTAAATACCTCCCTCTGCAACTGGATCCTGGACTTCCTGACGGGCCGCCCCCAAGTGGTAAGGGTAGGCAACAACACGTCTGCCACGCTGATCCACAACACTGGGGCCCCTCAGGGGTGTGTAGTCAATCCCCTCCTGTACTCCCTGTTCAACCACAACTGAGTGGCAAACACGACTCCAACACCATCATGAGGTTTGCTGACGACACAACAGTGGTAGGCCTGATCACCGAGAATGATGAGGAGGGAGGAGGTCAGAGACCTGGCAGTGTGGTGCCAGGACAACGACCTCTCCCTTAATGTGACAAAGGAGTTGATCGTGGACTACAGGAAAAGGCGGGCCGAACAGGCCCCCATTGACATCGACGGGGCTGTAGTGGAGCGGGTCCAGAGTTTCAAGGTCCTTGGTGTCCACATCACCAATGAACTATCATAGTCCAAACACACCAAGACAGTTGTGAAGAGGGCATGACAACACCTTTTCCCCCTCAGGAGACTGAAAAGATTTGTCATGGGTCCCCAGATCCTCAAAACCTTCTCCAGCTGCACCATCGAGAGCATGGTTGCATCACCGCCTGGTATGGCAACTGCTTGGCATCTGACCGTAAGGAGCTACAGAGGGTAGTGTGTACGGCCCAGTACATCACTGGGGCCAAGTCTCCTGCCATCCAGAACCTATATAATCGGCGGTGTCAGAGAAAGGCCCAAATATTTGTCAGACTCCAGTCACCCAAGTCATAGACTGTTTTCTCTGCTACCGCACGGCAAGCAGTGCCGGGGCGCCAAATCTAGGACCAAAAGGCTCCTTAACAGCTTCATCTCCCAAGCCACAAGACTGCTGAACAATTAATCAAATGGCCACTGGACTATTTACATTGACAACCCACCATTTATTTTGTACACTGCTGATTCTTGCTGTTTATTATCTATGCATAGTCATTTCACCCCTACCTACATGTACAAATTACCTCGACTAACGTGTACCCCCACACATTGACTCGGTACCGATAGACCCTGTATATAGCCTCATCATTGTTATTTTAGGGTTACTTTTTATTATTTTTTACTTTAGTTTATTTGGTAAATATTTTCTTAACTCTTCTTGAACTTCTATGTTGGTTAAGGGCCTGTAAGTAAGCATTTCACGGTAAGGTCTACACTACGTATGTGCCAAATAATGTTTGATTTGATTTACATTGCCAAAGCAAGTGAAATAGATAATAAACAAAGGTGAAATAAACAATAAGAAATGTACAGTAAACATTACACTTGCAACAGTTACAAGTGTTGGTTTCATTATGTGTATATATATATAGTGTAGTAATGATGTGTGAATAGTTAAAGTACATAAGGGAAAATGATGTCTTTAACCAAGTTAAAGGCTTTAACTGATGTCTTGAGATGTTGCTTCAATATTTGCATATAATTTTCATTCCCTCATTTTTCCATGATGTCAAGCAAAGAGGCACTGAGTTTGAAGGTAGGCCTTGAAATACATCCACAGGTAAACCTCCAATTGACACAAATTATATCAATTAGCCTATCAGAAGCTTCTAAAGGCATGACATAATTTTCTGGAATTTTCCAAGCTGTTTAAAGGCACAGTCAATTTAGTGTATGTACACTTCTGACCCACTGGAATTGTGATACAGTGAAATAATCTGTCTGTAAACAATTGTTCGAAAAATGACTTGTCATTCACAAATTAGATGTCCTAACCGACTTGCCAAAACTATAGTTTGTTAACAAGAATGGAGTGGTTGAAAAATGTGTTTTAATGACACCAACCTAAGTGTATGTAAACTTCCGACTTCAACTGTATGTTGTATTTAAACGATGTTTGTTCTTCACTGGTTGCCCTTTTCTTGTGGCAACAGGTCACAAATATTGTTGCTGTGGTTGCACAGTGTGGCATTTCACCCAATAGTTATGGAAGTTTATCCAACTTTGATTTTTTTTCTCATTCTTTGTGTGTCTGTTTAATTTGAGGGAAATATGTGTTTCTAATATGGTCGTACATTTGGCAGCAGGTTAGGAAGTGCAGCTCAGTTTCCACCTTATTTTGTGGGCAGTGTGCAAATAGCCTGTCTTCTCTTGAGAGCCAGGTCTGCCTTCGGCGCCCTTTCTCAATAGCAAGGCTATGCTAACTGAGTCTGTACATAGTCAAAGATTTCCTTAAATTTGGGTCAGTCACAGTGGTCAGGTATTCTACCACTGTGTACTCTCTGTTTAGGGCCAAATGGCATTCTAGTTTGCTCTGTATTTTGATAAATTCTTACCAATGTGTCAAGTAATATTTTTTTGTTTTCTCATAATTTGATTGGGTCTAATTGTGTTGCTGTCATGGGGGTCTGTGGGGTCTGGTTCCAAGTCAAATGAACACAGGAATGTGAAAATATTGAAATGAACTATCAATTATAATAAAATTACCTATGCCCTGCATTCACAGTAACATTCAAATTGAGCCCTTGTTTTCTGGACAGCAGTAGGCTACCATCCCTGAACGTCACCTTGTTGAGGTTGTCAACAGCATAACAGAGATTATTTCCAGACAGGCGACAGAGGTAGACTACAAGTAGGTTAATTTAGGTTATGTAAATTAGAGATGGCACACACAATCTGTCAACACCATCATCATGCCCCTGTTGGGTTGTTGACTATGTCTTGTGTGGGGGTGTGGGGGGGTTCCTAGCACTGCGCACTGACCGCCCACTCTCATTGGCCAGCCCTGCGCATAAAGCAACGCTATTGGCTGGAGAAGTCTACTTCAAGACAACTCCAACTATCGCAATCTTCAGAAAATCAACATTGAACGTAAACACTCGAGACAGACCTAAACTGACAGGAGCTATACATCTTGTGTTCTGAACGGACATTTCGATTTTTCTTGACGATTTTTAATTGCCTTGCATAATGAAGTTTGTCAGATTCCTGATGAAGAACGCTGCTTTGGCCAACGTGCCAAAGCATATTGACCATTTCTCTAAATTCTCACCATCACCTTTGTCTATGAAGCAATTCTTGGATTTCGGTGAGTAGAATACAAACTCAACGGCATCATTTTGAATTCCAATGCCATGATGTTGCTCAGCAAATAATTCGAGGGCACAATGTTTCAATATTAATTTCAACGTCGTGCACACTGATAGAGGGATATCATTGTATGTTTTGTAGGCTTGCAGAGTAACACATGGTAGGAAATGTAAAGAAAATGGTAATTAAACCATACAAGACATAGGGGTATAATCTCAATCTAAACTACAACACTGACTATGGTAATTAGATATCCTTTTTCAATATGTTTACACTGACTTGTCCCTTGTGCAAACAATACTACCTACGGATGTAGGCTGGATCAAGTTTGACCCCAAGCAGCAGTCACATGTACTGAACATGTTTATGTAAGGAAACGTGGTTGTTCCAGCTAGCCAATCATACTGTGTAAATGTAGACTACAACGTTACCATGGTTTTCAGTAACGATATGAGATACTGAAGGAATAGGCAGAAGCCTGTCTGCATAGGCCATAGTTTGGCATGTACAGGTGATAATGATGATGAGGGTAAATAATAGCTATTATTATTATTATTACACAATTGCTTTGATATATCCTCAAGCACTTTTGCTCTAGCTTATCTAACTTTGACACCGACCATCTCCAGGTTCTACAAATGCCTGCGAGAAGACATCCTTCGCCTTCCTCAGACAAGAACTCCCCGTCCGGTTGTCCAACATCATGAAAGAGCTCAACCTCTTGCCGGACCGGTTGTTGACCACACCATCGGTGCAGCTGGTGCAACGCTGGTAAGAGACTGCTAGAGCAATCAGGAACCTATCCGAAAACGTAAACTTTTAACGGGACAGTAGCATATATTGTCGCCCTCTATATACTATAATCGGGATGTGTTGTGCCACAGTGTCAGCACAAACGTGTTTATTGTTTGCAGCATAGCGCACATACCCGGGGTTTGATTAAGCAACGTTGTTGTCATGGTCATTTGGCCAATGCATAGCTATAGTGTCCAAGCTATGCGCCACTCACTCGCGCTGTGAACTTTGTCCCAGTTCCCTCCCTCCCCTCGTTGTTTTTGACTCAGTGTTGTCTTGGTAGGAACAGTTGAGTATAGTGGCCTACGTCTCTGACCGCTCCGCGCACTCCAGAGTGCGAAAGGGGAACTTCAAGTGCAAACTGTACCATTGCACTTGTGTAATAGCCAATGGAAGTATATTGCACTTTGGGTTTTGATGAAGGAAGTCACAAAATACCTTTACAGAAAAAAATAAACGGCAGAAATCTGATGTTTTAGAATGTGCATTGGAATGCCAGAACTCAATTTGATAATGTTATTGCACTTCTACGGTATAACATGATTTGAATACGCATGGTATTATTTGGTGTATTTTCTTGGTATGACTGAGTTTTATGACCAGAAGTGTCCAACGATAACACATCGAGCACATCGGGCGTGTACGTAGCTCTGTAGGATGTTTATGCTAATGGTTTGAATGATGAAATGTGTCTCCAGTTTGCGCACCCCGGCTATAAACGGGAAGATGTTTTTCTTGCAAGTGGCTGCGGGAGCACATGTTCCAAAAGTAGCTGTGTACTGCTGTGATTGTAACGATCTGCCTCAGGTGGAGTCGGGAAGACGTAAAATGAACTTTGCTGTGAGCAGGGTACATCACATTGAACCCGGAGAAAGACTTTCAAACGAAGAAAAACACACTTCCTTTATTCCTGAGGTGAACAATTTGATTTAGTGGCCATAGTTAGATCACCATTACAATGCACATTTACAATGCACATTTACACATAGCTCTAATTGCACATCTAGTCAATGGGATTGATCATCTAATAATCTAACAGCTGTGTAGCAAACGGGTAATATAATGTGTTGTGTCAATTTGAACTGCCATCATTAATATGATAACTGGCACATGATAGATAGTAGGTTCCCGTTATATAAAGAAGACACAGTGCACTGCCCTGATATGTAATCTTGTTTTCCCTTGTAGGCAGGTAAAGGAAGTGGTTGGAGCTGGGGGTGGTATGTTCTTGGCATACTGCCCTCTGATTGGTGGAGGAGAGGGGCTGGGACTGCGGAGTTCCCATCTCTTGTTGTGTGGAGGTCAGATAGGGGTGGCTAAAAATGTTTCCCCGGATACACAAACAGGAGTGAGCCACACCCAAAGTGAGAATAACACGTTCAAAATGTGTGGTTGACAACAGGCCTTCATAGGAATCAATAGAGATGGAGTATAGATGAAACAAAGCACTACATTGTTATTTTATCTTATTCATGGATGCTTGTAGCAGTTACACATCAAGTAAAATGTAAACATGCATCTTAAGGTTATCCTAGGTTCCTGATTTAAGAAAATAGAAATCATATGGACATATTGAGACACACACAATGTGCCTAGCAATGCGAGATGGATGAGGGGTGTCCTGGTATCAGAGCGATGCAGGGACAGGGATGCAGGAATGGCACCTAGCTGGTCCAAAAGCCAACTGGAAAATGACCAGTGCAAAAGTACCTTCCCTATCTACTAACTGTCTCTTTTGACACAGCCTGAGACCCAATAGCCTTTTGCATTACTATTGCGAGTCAATGTTTTTTTTCATCTCAGTATTTAAACAAATGTTGACGATGGCTGTTTGATTGTAACGTGGCAATACCAAGGTCACCTAATCAACTCTTCCTTCTTTCTCTCCTAGGTACATCCAAATACTAAGGTCACCTAATTAACTCTTCCTTCTCTCTCTCCTAGGTACATCCAAATACTAAGGTCACCTAATTAACTCTTCCTTCTCTCTCTCTCCTAGGTACATCCAAAGCCTTATGGAGATCTTGGACTTCCTCGACAAGAGCCCAGACGACCACAGTGTCTTGGAATCGTAAGTTTGCACCTCCATATTGTGGTCCTGCGTGGCTCAGTCGGTAGAGCAGTAGAGCATGGCATTTGCAATGCCAAGATGGATGAAGGGTTTGATTCCCACTGGGGCCATCCGTACATGAAATGTATGACTTGACTGTAAGTCGCTTTGGATAAAACCGTCTTCTAAATAGCATATATTAATCATCTAATACTAACTCTGAAAAACTAGCTGGTTATTATTATTATTATTATTATTTTTTTTTTGGGGGGGGGGGGGGGATTGTTAAATACTCAGATTGACAGCCCCCTTTCTCTCCCTCTCTCCAGGTTTGTTGAGTCCCTGGAGACCATTAGGAACAGGCACAATGATGTGGTGCCCACTATGGCGCAGGGCGTCATCGAGTACAAAGACGCCTTCGGCCAGGACCCGGTCACTAGCCTGAACATCCAGTACTTCCTGGACCGATTCTACATGAGCCGTATCTCCATCCGCATGCTCATCAACCAGCACAGTAAGTCCCGCCTCTGAGGTCACAGGCATTCCACATGGATTAGTTCAAAATAAGCTTGTCAGTCAAAGCTATCTGTTTATTTTCTAACATAGTTTAGGGGATGTGTTTTTGGGGACTTGCCAACCTCTCACCAATTCCAGGGGAGCAATTCTTAGAAAATAGCTGTTGCTGATGGTTGACAGGGATTCGCCTATATCAGTTTGGCCTTGACCAATCCAGTTCCCCTTAACTGAACCTGCAACTCAAGCAGAAGGCAGTGCAACAATTTGGCTCTGGCATTGAACAAGCCGTTTGAAGCTGAGATTAATGCTTACACTGTTAGTCTTGACACACATCCAAGTAGTGTTCTAATTGTGCTGGCAACCAGTTATACAAGGGTTGGCATGGAAAGACTGGCAGAGGTGCTTGCACATGCTTAGGTAGATTTTTTTGACAGTCTCAGCCCGGAGGCTTGACTATAAGACAGGAAATAGGGTTGTTAAGAGAATAAAGAACTAATTTTACTCGTTTTTGCCTCTAGAATTTTCCAACTGTAGTAGGATAAGTAGTGTCCATGCTGTGCTATGGGTACAGCATTTTGTGTTGTCAGCTCTTATGCAACCAATGAAAAACAGGTTCAAACTGCTCTTCGAGTTTGGACCACTTTTTTTCCCACTTAACCCACCTCAGCTCTATTTGTCCAAGGTCATTCAAACAGAACTGGGCCTTGCCGGTACTCTCCTGCCCAGTCTTTTCCTTTTTCAATCATTCACCGAAACATTTTGGACTTGGTCCACCACATGTAACAGTCTAACTCTTCCCCCCCCTTTTCCTCTCCTCCTCCCCTTGTCCCTGTTTTCTCTGCAGCACTTGTATTCAACGGGAACACCAACCCAGCCCACCCCAACACCATCGGGTGCATTGACTCCCTGTGTGATGTCACTGAAGTGATTCGAGGTTAGAGAACCTTTGGGGCTTGCTCATTAAATTGGTCTAAGGTGAAAATTAGGTGTTAGGGTGATAGAAAGACCCAGTTTTTGAAGTGCTTATTCTGTTTATTTGAAGCCGATAACTCACAAAGAGTGGCTCTGTCTACATTTGGCTATCATGTTCATTTTTGTTTGCGGAGTGACAGCTGGAAACAGCTAATCACATTTCTTTCCTTCTCCTCTCTTTCTCTCCAGATGCGTTTGAGAGCGCCAAGATGCTCTGTGAGCAGTACTACCTCGGGGCCCCTGTGCTGGAGCTAAGGGAGATGAACTGTAAGCAGAGCAGGCCTCTAAATTTGGAAGAAAAAAACTCACACATTATCTTAAAAGCTAAACAGTGTGACATGTGGTACATTAGTAGCTATTAATAGGGAAATAAACCGATGCACCTATGGGGATTTCATAGTCTGTTATCATTTCCCTTTTCAGCCAACAATGTCAGAGATCCAATCCAGATCTCTTATATCCCCTCCCATCTCTACCACATGCTGTTTGAGCTCTTCAAGGTGAGTCCGTGTAATGATATCTTAAAACTCAAAGTGGATGATGGGGAGAACATTGCCTGCATGACTTTAGGGCAGTAATATCAAATTATGATGGCGTGTGTTGGCAAGTACCTGAACGGTCTCTTTTGATGTCCCCCAGAATGCCATGAGAGCTACAATTGAGACCAATGAAGTCAGCAACAACCTCCCACCCATCAGAGTCATGGTGGCCCTTGGCGGAGAGGATCTGTCAATCAAGGTGAGCGGCAGGGCAGACTTCCAATCACAGCGCTCATCTAGCCTTGCGGGAATTAAAATCAAGATTTTTTAAATTTTACCTTTATTTAACTTGGCAAGTCAGTTAAGAACAAATTCTATTTTCAATGACGGCCTAGGAACAGTTATGCCTTGTTCAGGGGCATAACGACAGATTTGTACCTTGTCAGCTCGGGGGTTTGAACTTGCAACCTTCCGGTTACTAGTCCAACGCTCTAACCACTAGGCTACCCTGCCACCCCAAGATGATGAGAGAACTGGGGACAAAGTATAGAACTGTTGGAAACTCGGTTAAAAAAAAGTGAACGTTTCTAATCCAGTTAAACTCCATGAAACCGCAAAACAACAAACCCAAAATAGAACCAACACATACGCCTGTGTGACCTCTAACCGTAAACCCAATCCTGTTATTCAATTGAACTCCCTCATTGCGTAACCACTACAAATCCTTATTTGAAACAGCCCAACGGTTTGTAAGAGAAAGAGGATGCTGGCAGTAATGTTGTGCCACAGCTTAGCTCTCCTCTATTGTGCCCTCCGCCTAGTTCACCCCCTAGTACAGCCTTGATTGAGTTATCCAAGGCATCATTCCCATCAAGAGCCACTTAAGCCATGCTCTCATTAACAGGATTGGACAAAATATTTAGTAAGGGATGAACTACAGCTGCTATTGGCTGATGTTGTTAACCTTTCCCCCAATTCGAATCTTAGCAGTGGTGAATGTGAAACTATGGCTGTCTCAATGAATTTGAGCTAAATCCTCTCATGATCCACCTCCACCAGGTCCATCTGCTCACCTCTGCACTAGATGCCTTGATTATTCCTAATGACCATAGCATTTTCTTCTCTCTGGCCCGATGTTCTCTCTGGCATTTTTGTTCATGTATTCTTGCCCCAATATATAGAGTGTTAATCAGTGATAACTCTACTTAAATGGACCCAGATTGTCAATAAATGTGTGTGAGCGTAATCTGTGTGTAATCTCGCTCTCTTTCTCTCTCTTTTTAGGTGATGGATAGGGGTGGTGGTGTCCCTTTAAGAAAGATTGAGACGCTCTTCAGCTACATGTACTCCACAGCTCCCAGACCCGACTTCGGTGACAATCAGCGGGCCCCACTGGTGTGTGATACATACACATCTACTTATATAACCTCACAGAACCTAAAAACGCACAGAAGCCATACTTACGACTAGATGACCTTGTTTTTTGTTGCAGTATTTCTGTACCTTGAGACCGAAGATCCTATTTTTTTTAACCGTGCTAATAGTTCCAACCATGTCAATGTATTTTCATTAGCCGTAACATTTCCCCTGTTGTGTGTCCCTCCAGGCTGGTTTTGGCTATGGGCTTCCCATTTCACGCCTCTATGCGCGTTACTTCCAGGGAGACCTGCAGTTATACTCAATGGAGGGTCATGGTACCGACGCTGTCATTCACATGAAGGTAAGAGGCAATGACCTACTACCTCCGTATACAGCTCAGATACTAATAACCTGTCAAGTTGTCACATTCCTAGACATGCTAATCGCTAACTCTATCTTCTATCCCCCGCTCTCTCCCTCAGGCATTGTCCACAGATTCAGTGGAGAGGCTTCCTGTGTTCAACAAGACAGCTCTGAAACACTACAAAGTCAACTTGGAGGCAGATGACTGGTGTGTTCCCAGTAAAGAACCGCTGGACCTGGCCATATATAGAGTCGCCAAGTGAACTTTGACCTTTCAATTACCTTAAGCCCTAAGGAGAGAGAAAAGGGGCCAAATCTCAATGGGACCTAATGTTGACGTGGTGGTGGGGGGAAAGACGTCGCGACCAATCCTGGAGGAGATCTAGAAGAGAAGAAGCTTCTGATTGCACAGCTTTAAAACCCCTAGTGGTTTCCTGTTTCAGGAAGTGGGTAAACCCACTCACTTCCTGTCCCCACTAATGTTGTGTTCCTAGGAAGGGGGGGTTCAGGGAGAGGGGACCGAACCAGTTGCCTTAGAAAGGCCATCTTCCAAAGTGCAAGTGATTGTCGATCTCAAATTAAACTGCTCCCCAAATACGAGTAGTCTGATCTGTATGCTCCATCCCACACCAAGGCCCTTAGCGGGAGCCTCCTGCCCCACTTACAAAACCTGGATTTGGGGTTGACAGTGGAGGGGAGCATGAAAGTGAAGGAGGGGTGGCGGAGAAGGAGAAAAACCAAGGCGGAAGTGGGAGATCTTGTCATTCCGGTAGAACATGGGATCGACCATTTCAGAGTTGAGAAGGTACGTGGTCATGACGGTATTCACTGAAGAATAGCCACTTCATTTGTGGGTCGTTTCAGTGGAGGTCGCATCATTTCAAATCCTTATCAGAGTATGGAGAACACACAAAAAGGGGGTGTTTACTTATCAGTTATCAGTGTTGTAAAGCACGGTGACAGCCAGCGACTGGTTAGCCTTGTTGGCACCTCCCTTTGTTAGTCAGATCAGCCATGTCCGGTTATAACCTGTTATGAAGGTTGATGTTGTAGCAACATAACTATTCGACTGTATCACATAGTATGTGAAACGTGTGTTAAATTTCATGAGTGCCTATTGCCAAGTGGCCCACATTTCAAACATCAAACATTCTAATGTCCTTGATAAGTGCCTATGAATGCAGACAGAACAGATTGTTCACAAATATTAGCCAATTGGTCATTGTTTTCCTGGTATAAAAATCCTTTATTGTATATGGACCTACTTTTGTTTGGATTGGTCAGTGAGAAAAATGTATACGCAACATTGTTTTCTTTCCATTAGCCTGAACAAAATGTCCAAAACGCGAGCAAGTGCAGACAGCCGAATGTGTATTTTGTAATTGTGATGGATGGAATTCCTTGCCTGTGTGAATAGCTTGAGGTAGAAGAAAATGTGGAGATGTATTTCCTAAGATGGACGACTGCACTATAGAGGTTTGTTAATGGTACCACTGTAGTGACAGTTTGTCCTGCTTTGCAATAGCATGAACACTATTGGTCCAGGTGTGTGCGCATCCCTAATTGTAGCTGACCCAGTCCACTGAGTATCTTCTAATCAAGCCAAAACACCAGTTTGGTTTGTATTATACTTGCATTGAACAAAATGTACATTTCAAATGTCTTATTTTAAGGAATAAAGTGATTATGTAAAATAAATGATGTCAAATAAGGAAGTTGTTTTTCTTTGTTGTCTTGATTAAATAACAAACACATGAATGAACAACAACTGTGGCAGTAGTTCGATGCTGTACTTCACAGCCAAGGTCAAAGGTCAGTCATATCTGCTAAGTAAGCAGCCTTTAGGCCAGCATAAGCATTTATGACTGAGTTACGGTCAACTCTGTGACTTGTTGTGCTGATCCAGAGTCAGTCTCAGCATTTCAGCTCTACTGCCTGATCTCCCTCGAACAGCTAAACATATGCATACTATCAGAGAACAAGGGGCCGGCATGGAGAGAGCCTGCTGCAGGAAGCAATCAATCTTAACCCGTCAGGCGGCGCCCTTGGAACCAATCAGAGAGGAGAGCACAGCCCAGCTTTATGTAACTGTCTCTTCAAGAGAGAACAACAAGTGTAGGAGCCAGGAGCCAACCATTCATGGAGATATAGACCTGAGTTATGCCAAGTACTGTTTCTCTGAGGCGGCCACTGTCTTCAAAGGCACCTTTGTGGGACTCACTACAAATCTACAGAATTTGAATTTTGGGCCTTCAGTTGTTGCTGATACACTATACAGTTATATGTATAGTATGTACAGTACAAAATGAAATCGCCTTATCATATTTTTTTCCATCTCCCGTTGCTTCATGCGAGATTTATATTTCAACACCGGGTAACTTGGGATGGTTTCATAATGCGTTTCTTCTGCAGATGTTTATTCCATCACTGTCAAACCGATTTCCCCTTCTTGGAAAGAGTACATTCCTGGAAAGTATGTATGGGTGTGCCTTTGTCCGTGTGTGCGAGTCTGCGCACTGAGTCCAACTGCTGTGCTCCTCTCATTTTAGAACATTTTGTACAGCAGCCATTTGTGGACGTGGTTGGTCAGGCCTATATGTTATTTTGAGGCGGCGGTGAACACAATGCCTGCGCCAGTCATGACGCTCGATCAGAGGAGTGATTCAAAATATGATGAACCTCTGCAGTCTTCTTGGATCCCTTTTTCTAAGAGTGTGGGGGACTATCTTGTCCCACAGATGGTCGTCAGAGTAAGATCGATGAGTTGACGTTCAATTTGGACTACATTCCCATTTTCTATGCTTTTATAGCACAATGGTTCTCAATTTTCGAATGACAACGATACAAGAAATCCAAACTAAAAAGATGGGTCAAAACAACTTAGCATAGCAACTGTAACAACAAACTTAGTTAAAAAAAAAAAAAACGGTTGTACATAGGAACCTATACTCATGCATAGTATAACTAGGCTAATGTGTTCTAACCTAGCTAAAAACAAGCATATACAACCAAATTATCTTCCACATTGCCACCTCCCTGTATTGACGGCCGGTGGTGGGAAAAGTACCCAGTTGTCATACTTGAGTCAAAGTAAAGATACCTTAATGGAAAATGACTCAAGTAAAAGTGAAAGTCACCCAGTAAAATACTATTTGAGTGACAATAGAAAAGTATTTTGTTTTAAATATACTTAAGTATCAAAGGTAAATGTAGTTGCCAAAATATTTGTGATTAGGACAGTTTTCCTGTCCTGCTAAGCATTCAAAATGTAACGAGTACTTTGGGGTGTCAGTGAAAATGCATTGAAGTAAAAGTTGTCAAAAATATTAATAGTAAAGTACAGATACACCCCAAAAAACTACCTCAGTAGTACTTTAAATATTTGTCCTTAAGTACTTTACACCACTGTTTACGACCTGCTATAGGAAAATGAGGCAGCAGACTAGAGAGAGGTGGGGTGCATAGGGGACTTCCTGGAGACTTTGCCCACCATGCAGGGTGTTTGTGGGGACTTTGGCAGCATTAGGTCTTTATGACTGCAAACATCCACCCGTGTCCATGTCTGGTACACTGACACACCTCAGTGAGATAAGAGCTGAGTGGGCAGACTGGAAACGAGGGAAGAACGAACAGACGGGTAGAGGTAGGGGAACTCTGACGCACAGACAGACAGACAGGTTACATAAAGCCCTGGTGAATCTAGTGTGGGCAGACTGGTTGGGGTGAAGGTTGGGTATGCGAAGCACCCAAGTCTTTGCCAGTGGCTCATAGCACCGCTATGTTAATGTCATTTCCCCCGGCTCCTGTTCATCAGTACTGTATGAATGGACCAAGCACATGTCTTGAGAATGACTGAGTGGTGGGTGTCCCAAAGTAGTAAACCATATCTGGACAGTAAAGGCCCCACACTTAAATGGTTGAGTTTTATAAGGCTATTTCAATGGGTTGACCACGTTTCCATAACATCTTGACTAACTTCTGATCACAAAACGCCTAAATGACATGTATGTCCTTTCAGCTGTATGCCATGTAAAATCTCATTGATGGCTTTATATAAATATACAATCCATACGGCAATAGGACTCTAAGGTGAGGACCTAGCCACGGGAACTCTGGAGTGCTGAAAGTAGCTGTACAGCGATGCTCCCCATCCAAACTGACCAAGCTTGAAAGGGAGAAACTCCCCAAATACAGATGTGCCAAGCTTGTAGCGTCATACCCAATAAGATTCGAGGCTGTAATCGCTGCCAAAGGTGCTTCAACAAAGTACAGAGTAAAAAGGTCTGAATACTTATGTAGATGTGATATTTCAGGTTTTATGTTTCATAAATTAACAAGAATGTCTTAACCTGTTTTTGTTTTGTCATTATGGGGTATTGTGTGTAGATTGATGAGGGGAAAAAAAACAATTTTATCCATTTTAAAATAAGGCTGTAATGTAACAAAATGTGAAAAAAGTGAAGAGGTCTGAAAACCTTCCGAATGCACTGTATATATGCCTAATAATTTATTCATGTATTGTTTTTCTCCACAAAATGTGTGAACTAGGCCTTTATTACTCCTGTATTAGCAGAGAAAAATGCTCCTCAGCACCCGTTACGGTTAGGATTAGTCATTAGGGTTAGCAGTGTGGTTAAGGTGAGGTTTAAAATAAGATTTGATGACTTTGTGGCTGTGCCAGCTAGTACCACTCTGAAAAGCTGCCTCCAAAACAAGATTCATGACAAAAAGCGCGAACATGCATCTGGGGCGCCGTGCAGCCTAGTGTCAGCTGCTGATGACTCGGCAAAGGCTATTTGCTGAGAACGCACACAAAAAGGGAAGGGAAGAGAGCTAGCTGCCTGTTCTCTGACTCCAGACAGTGTGTGTGTGTGTGCGCGCGCGTTCGTGCGTGTCAGTGACCTCTTTTCCGTAACACTAAAGCACACCATGGCTTGCATCACAAACTGCCTCTCTTTGTTCATATACACTTGCGTTCTCTCTGCTTGAGTATCTGGGTTTTTAAAGATCAGTATCAGCGTTTTCTGATTGTGTCCCTGACTTCACGGAGTCTGACTATGTACCCAGGTGGTAACCAAGTCTGTATATGTAAGTGACGTGCCATTTAATACACCGGGTGTGGTGGACATGATTGGGGCTAGCATCACTGTTTAAGTTCAAACCAAAGTTCAACAAGACTTCTATCTATAGTAGCCTATCACATCGAATATTGCAAAAAAACACAACTTTCTGTGAGTAGTGACCTGGATGTGACATAACCTGTTTTGGAGACTGGTTTTCGTTCGGAATTTCGGATGACATTCCCAAAGTAAACTGCCTGTTACTCAGAAGGCCCAGAAGCTAGGATATACATATATTCTGTAGCATTGGATAGAAAACACTCTGTTCCAAAACTGTTAAAATAATGTCTGTGTATAGCAGAACTGATACAGCAGGCGAAAACCCAAGGAAAATCTATCCGTAAATTGCAAAAAACACAACTTCCTGTGAGTAATGACCTGAATGTGACGTAACTAAAACACATACTGTACACATTAGATTAGTTTATTAGTCATGTGCACAGGGTCGCAGATGTAATTGCAGAGTACAGTAAAACTTCTTATGCTCCAAGCTCCAACAGTGCAGGTTAAAAAGGAGGAAAATAATACAATTATATATACAAATGTACAATTGTAGCAGTGTAGAATGTCCATAGGGGAAGCAGCGCGGGGGGTGAATGAAAAGTGAGAAGTGAATGAAAAAATATATATAAATAAATATATAAATATATTTACAGCTGTAACAATGATAAATGTCCATTGGGGTGTGGGGCAATGTAAATGTGGGTGGGTGGGTGGGGTGGAATATCCATATGGGGAGCAGCAAGTGGGGGGAGGGCAGTCGGACAATTTTTGCTGTGATGTAGACAGGTACGGAAACTCAGTATAGTCTGTAGAACACTGTGAGGGTCCTTGGGAACAGGCCACATTTCTTCAGCCTCCTGAGTTTGAAGAGTCGTTGCCGTGCCTTCTTCACCACGGTGTCCGGCCCACTTGATGAGGATATGCCCAACCGGGTTCCTTCTGAAGTCCACAATCAGCTCATTTGTTTTGCTGACGTTGAGGGAGAGCTTGCTTACCTGGCACCACGCAGTCAGAGTGCCTACCTCCTCTCTGTAGGCCGTCTCGTCGGTAATCAGGCCTACTACTCTTGTCAGTGAACTTGATGATGAAGTTGGAACTGTGTGAGGCCACACAGTCGGGGGTATACAGGGAGTACAGGAGGGGACTAAGGACACACCCTTGTGGGGCTCCCATGTTGAGGAGGTAATGAACTCAGTACATGCTTGTTGTTGGGTTTAAACTGTACCTTTTTACATTTAACCTTTATTTAACTAGGCAAGCCAGTTAAGAACAAATTCTTATTTACAATGACGGCCTACCCCGGCCAAACACGGACGACGCTGGGCCAATTGTGCGCCACCCTATGGGACTCCAAAACAAGGGCAGACGTGATTCAGCCTGGATTCAAACCAGGTACTGCAGTGACACCTCTTGCACTGAGATGCAGTGTCTTAGACCACTGCGCCACTTGTGAGCCCCTTCACCGTGGCGAAGAAGGCACAAGCTTCAGTGGAATTGCTTTAAACTTCAATATTTTATATCGTTTTATGTATGTACTGATTCAATTTAGAAGGTTTAACATCCTGAATATATACCTTCAAATCCTTTTTACAATTGTGTTATTCAAATGTTATGCCAATTTATGTTGCAATGATACATCTACCTCTCCCTTTTCAGGATGATCGGGCTTCTGATCTCTATCAAAAGATAACAGCTATGTCAGATGGGAGGATGAATCCTTTTTTTGTCTGTAAAGAGATGGTGTAGCTTCATTGGAAGTTGCAGTCCTCCGACCCACTAACAGTAACAGAGCCCATATTGATAAAGGGATTGATTGGATGAATCTTTGCACTAGACTAGAACAACATTGAATTATTATCCAATGGTATTCATTGCAAGCTCAGTGGAAGAAGGGAGGGCTGCTTTGGTGACATCTGTTGAGTGTAATGGCATGTCTCACATGCCTATTATTTAGCTTTAAAGTGACGATTTTAGTTAAAAGACCAAATGAGGCTAACACTTCCCTTTGGGACATGTGCCCAAAAGGACAGCTGTAACAGTTTAATTACACGGGCTGTCACAGTTTTACATGTCAATTAAAGGAAAAGCATCTACTGAAGTATCTATTCCTGCCAGCTTGATGTTAAGTCACTATCATAGTATTTACGCAACCCTTAGGGTGGATTCAAAAGATACAGTGCCATAAATATAACTTCCTTGACGGGTTGACAGGAAAGGGCAAAGGGATTCCAGGAATACAGCGTTGGGTCCCGTACTTGTCTCTCGACATAAGACAATCTCTGGAAACTACCAGGTCTGTGCTGTCAATAAGGGGACATTCTATGCAGTATCTTTCCATTGCGACTGGGAGGACATAGTGCAGTGAAAATAGATGTTCCCTGATTATTTCCACCACTCTACATAAGGCTTGTCGGGCAAGTGTTTACTGCACCGCTGGACCAACTTGTCAAGAGAATTTTTCGGAAGGCCCCACTTGTCAAGGGAATTTTTCGGAAGGCCCCACTTGTCAAGGGAATTTTTCGGAAGGCCCCACTTGTCAAGGGAATTTTTCGGAAGGCCCCACTTGTCAAGGGAATTTTTCGGAAGGCCCCACGAGGTGTGCCAACGGTGTACCCAGAGCATGTGTCCCTTTCATCCAGTTGGCTGGGACACTGATGACCTCAAAGACACACGTCACTTTGTCACTATGCCGACAGCTACACTGTAACAGAATACCTGGACCGGATCACTCCACGTGGTGTCATGTGCAGGTTGGGTTGGGTGCTAAAAGTAGCATCTGAGCCTTGTAGCCTATCGTGGTTAGCCAGGCAAAGAAAACCACCAGATTTAGATTCAGATCAACTTTATTATCCCACCAGGGGGAAATTCATGTGGCCATGTGCTTATACCAACAGGGATAGGAAAAACGATGTACTAACAGGCCTACTCTTCATATGACATCATTGCATAATTGTTCCTTTGCCTTTTCAACACGTTGCAGGGAGAGACAGGGGCAGGTTGTTAGTAGGTGGGAACACTTAGTCCTGCTGACTTGATTTGGGGTGCTAATAAAAATTCAGATTGATTTTTATTTCATTTTCACCATTCATGGGAATGCAGTATGAACAGCACCCATAATTAAATCCAATACCTTCAACACATATACGCTTCATACTGTACATTGTACATTACATCAGGTCCTACGGGTAATTTATCACTAAGTAAGTTTTGAAATGTTTCTAGTGATTTACACGTAATTGACAGCAAAAGTAAATCGGAGCATGAGTATTGCAAGCGTTGATTATCAAAAGCGTTTATTACTTGTTGTTGTTACTCAAAGTTAAATCAACTCATCCCTGGTCATGCAAAGAGTAAATCCTGTTTAGTCAAACCTTTAAAGTAAGAAGGAAAGAGTCAACTTTCACAATACTTTACTGTATTATAGAGGTTCCCATTGACCCTCCGTCACCAACTGGTGAAAGAACGTAGATATTCTATTCACCTGCAATTCATGGACCCTGGCAATTATGAGGGGGTGGCACACTCATGTGGCTGTGATCTATAATTGCAGAAACATTTTCTGATTGGCACGTAACATTACTATCCAGGGGCCATGGCTGAGGCATTATATTAAGAAACAGTAAGTGAGGGGATGGAAATATTATGTGGACATTATGGGAATATTAGAGGAGTGTTATGGAGACGATATGGGGATGTTATGGTGATATTGGGGGACCTTGTATGGATATTAGGGCGACTTTATTCTGATATTAAGGGGAGGTCATTCCCAAGCTTAAAAGCCACATGAATGTTCTACTATGCATTTATGAGTGTTGACTTATTACATTTGAGAGACACGTTGTTGAGTCCATGCCTAAGATATTAGAAAGACACACGATAAAATGGAATGCAATAACATGACCTTTAGTTAAAGAGTCGAGTGAATTAGATGGTCTTGTTGGAGAACTGTTTGCATGTGTTCTGCAGGCCTCAGTTGATGGCGGAAAGCATCCTCACAAAGCGGGTGAATTTGTGTGGTTTCGTCTGTGGTTGAGGTAGATGGGAAATCCTCCTCTAGCGGAGACATGGCAGATGGCGAAACGACGCGGGGAGCTGAAGACAGAACAGTGAGATTGACATGAACGCGATTTTGTGTCGATCAAAGTTTTTCACTTCTACTTTTCCATTTACTCTTGAGTATCCATGTTGAGGCATTGGATGTACACAGTGATGTACAGTCAGGGTAGGCAGGGTAGACAGTGCACACCCTTGTAATAATCTAATACAATAAAATTACATTCTCAATGATTCTGGTGATTTTTATGCTCAAAATCAAAAAAGTGTGCTAAAACTGCATCAAAGACCTCAGGAAAGGCGCCAGGGTATGCATGCCCATCCATTCAAATCATTGACCTGCGCGACCGTTTATGAGTCACTATATATGGACAAGGTCAGTATAAGCTTTGCTACTTTGCCTAACATCATTTGTTGCATTGAGACAATTTCATATTTTGCGCATGCCTAAACATATTGTGTGGGTAAGCCTGGGGTAAACTCTGCACATTTGGACGTGTCGACAAATACTGAGCCAAAATATAAACGCGACATGTAAAGTGTTGGTCACATGTTTCATGAGCTGAAATAAAATATCAAAGAAATGTTCCATGCTATCTAGCTATTTTTGAATTGAGTTAATACATTTGTAAAAAAAAAAACACACAAAACAAAACATAGGAGTTGTTGGCCAAGATCTCGCGATACATGGCCCCATCCATCCTCCCCTCAATACAGTGCAGTCGTCCTGTCCCCTTTGCAGTCGTCCTGTCTCCATGCTTCACGGTTGGGATGGTGACCTTGGGGTTGTACTCATCCTTCTTCTTCCTCCAAACACGTAGAGTGGAGAGCTTATTTCTCTCAAACTTTGTGCACAAATTAGTTTAAAATCCCTTTAAGTGAACATTTTTGGTCTAAAATCCACTCTACGTGTTTGGAGGAAGAAGAAGGATGAGTACAACCCCAAGGTCACCATCCCAACCGTGAAGCATGGAGGTGGAAACATCATTCTTTGGGGATGCTTTTCTGCAAAGGGGACAGGACGACTGCACTGTATTGAGGGGAGGATGGATGGGGCCATGTATCGCGAGATCTTGGCCAACAACTCCTATGTTTTGTTTTGTGTGTTTTTTTTTACAAATGTATTAACTTAATTCAAAAATAGCTAGATAGCATAAATTCAGAGGGTATGGGGTGACTTGAGATTAAAATAACATCCAGGTTTGTTTTTACACAGTCCACGAACAGACAAGCAGCAAGGGACTTGTCAGGATATCTTGTTCCAATAGGTCAAGGACTGAGCTTTTGCCACTTTGGCATTGAAAGTGGTCAGGATCTCACCAAGGATTTCCTTGGTACTGGTGTCAAGGTCACTCTGGCTTACCTGAGAGTCACTTTGACCTCTATGGAGGTCCTCAATGTCTTCAGAGCTGAACTCCTGAAGAGCTTCTTGTTCTGGAAATTAAGCTGAATTGTTTCCAATGGTGGTTGACCCATCACTGAAAAAATCTGCAAGGTTGCTCTGCATCTTGTTCCACATTCGACATGTTGTTCCACAATATTTTCTGTTTCTTGGTACAATGTACACTTTGCAAGTTGCTCATTTCAGATCCATTGGAGGATGTGCATCTGTGTGCTTACTGGCCGATCTATACCAGCCTACTTCATGTTATCACCAGCTTCAATGGGCTGTACGATGTTATCCAAATCCGCCACAAACGTGTGAATGATTTTAGATGCCTCTGAATCAACATTCACAGAAAACACACAGACAGGTGTCTTTTACCATGGTGGGCATCTTGGTCTGTCTAGCGACATTGCTGCAGGGCTCTGAGTTCTGAGAGGGTTTTGCAAGATCTAAACTTTTCTCAGATCTTAGGAGTACCTCGCAAACTCCCCCCAGAGCTTTTGTCTGGACTCTGACTGGATAGTACGGTTGGGCGATATGCAAATGTTCATATCATCATTCTATCCTCTTATCCCGAGCTTTATGGCATTACCGGCTAAGTACACAAGGGGGCGCCAAAAAAAAGAAAATCCAATTGGTCGTCTATTACCAGAACGCTAACACAATTAGCGCAAGTAATAACACATTTTGATGGATGATGCTAGCTACATATGCTATCGAGCGCAAACAAAAATAAACAAAATTGCGAAAGACTGGCAATCCAGCTCATAAAGTTATACATCTATAGGTAGAAGCTACCGAATGCTATTTCTGTGAGTTTGGACATTTACAGGTGCATGTGAATGAGGGACATTGTGAAAACGTACAAAGTTTTGACGCATGCTTGTCTGAAAGAAGAACAGTGCTGACTCTAGAACTGCATGTGTACACGCTGTGTCTGTGTGGAGTCTGGAGTTGCTAGGGCCTGCTCTTCTCTGAGAAGAGGTTGAGAACAGAGAGGATAAAAAACACAAGGAAATCAAGATGGCAACTGTACAGATTTCTCAAACCCAGCAGAAAGCTAACACCAATAGTGCCACATCTCCTTATTAATTCAGCCACTTACTTAGGGAACTAGCAAGTTAAACTTAGGGGTCACGTTAACACAGAATTTTGCTTCTTTTTTTTTTTCACCGAGAATTCTCTTTAGAAATGCATAACAAATATATTGCTGCGTTTTGTAAACATAGATCTAAAATGCTTCTTATTGTAATTTCTGCTCAGCGTCAGACAAATCTTGTGCTTCAGCTGCATTCAAGAAAGAGCATTCTATCAGCAGACAGTGCTCTGACTGATGTGTAGCTACTTTTTTCTGGTACTTTTCGGTGTAGCCTACTTTTCTCCAGTAAAATGCTTTAATATTAACTTTAAGCAAAACATTAGGAAATATAGCTGGCTACATTCTTTATATGGCAAAACATTAGAAATGTTATGGCCATGCATCGTTTTTGCAAAAAATACCTTGCTTTTTCATTGTAAGCTCATTTACTTGTATGGCTGCCAGCCAAATAGCATTGCACTTCTGTTGTCATCTGATGAAAATTAAGCTATTTTATTCTGAATGTGTTGCACTAATGTATTTTCTGTGGTGGAAAACTAAAGTTGCACATCCCTGATCACTCTTTTGAAGCAAAATAAATACAGTTGACTTTCAATATAAAATGCGACCCCTGTCAATACACAGCTGGACTCGACTGCTCCCACTTTCTCAGGCTGTGCTATTTACAAACAAACACATGACTGACAACTGTTCTGGGAAACCATAAGCTTCATAATGTGGCAGGCGATATTAAGAACTCTATCTGCTTTATCTCCTAACCCATTGTACAAGTTGACTGCAGGTATTTACTTAAAGCTGCAATATGTAACTTTTTGAGCGATCTGACCAAAGTCACATAGAAATGTGAGTTATAGATATGTCATTCTCATTGAAAGCAAGTATAAGAAGCTGTAGATCTGTTCTGTTTAATATTTCTATGCCTCCCATTCTTAAGTTCAGTTTTTGTGTCTTTAACTTTTGTACACCAGCTTCAAACAGCTGAAAATACAATATTTTTGGTTATGGAAACTATATTTCCCAGTGGTTTCGATGGTACAATGATTCTCAACACTATACTTGCTTCTTTTGTCGTATAAACTGAAATTAGGGTAACTATTCAAATTCTTTGCAACCAGGAAATGGAGCGATTTCTGCATATTGCACCTTTAAAAAGTAGCTACCAATATAAACATTTATGTAAAAACTTCAAAGAAATAGTTAACGATATTGAAAAACCATCCCATAACTCTTTCAAATACCCCGGTATACGGTATACTGCCCAAGCATACTGGATAGTTTCCTGATGCTTGGGATTGGAAGACCCAATGGAGATGTAAGGGCTTGGATGCTGGTTGCACTTTCCTGTGGACTCACATCAGATGATAACTCACAAGCAGAAAGGGAAAAGTAGTGAAGTCATCCAGTTGGGAGATGAAACTGTCCTGATACTGGATAGCAGTGGGGATGCATCTCGACAGGGGAGCATTCTTCCTCCTGGTCTTCGGATTCATTGGAAGTCAGAATCATGCTGAGAAATTCCTTGGTGCAGGCGTCAATCTCTACATCCCCCACTGGGCTCACCTCTGACAACTGGGCCTCATTCTGGCTAGGTTCTGGTAGATCATGGATGGATGTTGCAACCATTTCAGCAGATTGCAAATAATCCTGTGGCTGTTCAGAGATGACAGATTTGCTCACACCTTTACCATGAGATAAGAGAAGCTGCCTTAAAAGAAACAATGTCAGCCTTCAACTGGAGACAAACTTCAGAGAATGTATTTTTCCTAAAAGAGTTCAGACCAGGTTGGGGGACGTTGAGTGGATTTGCATTGACCCCTGAAGTGCATTGAATGGATTCTGTTAAAAAGACTCCATATCATCTACAAAATACTGTATAATCACAATGGCTGTAGAATGTACACGCTGCAGAGAGGTGAGGAGTGATGGGGAAGCCGCAGAATCACGCACATTTGTTAGGCTAGTAAGAGCACTTGAAGTCTTAAAGGAATGAGGAGAGCCAGAGTATTGTAATGTTTTGGTGCACCGTAGAGTCAGGGTCTACATTATTGCTGGTGTTTTCTGCTGCAGATGTATCTTCAGATCACGCCCATTTCAAGATGCCTTCATTTGTTTCATTCATATTTGATCAACCATGTGCTGGCCATGTGCTAACCTGGTTTAGAGACCATTGCATTGACCTATATGTGCAATACTCAGGAAAGCTTATTTTTCAAATATATAGGATCCCCCTGTAAGGGATTCATTTTGATGATGAATGGCATCTAATCTTTCAGAACTAAATTGAGTGCATACAATTTTAAAAATAAACAATTTAAGAAAGTAATGCCCTTGCAGTGATGTTTTGGTGCTAGGCCTACTGTAGTACATGAGCCTTTCCCCTCACCACACCAAAGAGTATAACAAAATCATAGAAATTCGTTACATACAGCGCGCTAGAAATGTAAAGGTAATGTCCTATTGAGTGAAAATCTGCAGCATTTACCGTGAATGCAGTCTCCACTAACGGGGAACATTTCCTTTAAATTTCAATCACACGTTTCCAAACAGTTTTTATGCAAGTAAAGTCATATCATATTTGTTTTTAAATCACAACAGCTGTGATAGAAACAGGACGTTTTGGTGTAATTTTTGACATGCCAACAGATAATTTGTTCGTTCAACATGGTAGGATATTTTGTGTCGGTAAAATTAATTATGCAGTTAACCGCGGTGGAAACGACTTTATGCGCAAATATTGATATACAGTGCATTCGGAAAGTATTCAGACCCCTAGACTTTTTACTAATTTTGTTACCTTACAGCCTTATTCTAAAATGTATCTTTTCCCCTTCGTCAATCTACACACAATATCCCATAATGACTAAGCAAAAGCAGGTTTTTAGATTATTTTTGTTGTTGAAATATGTAAATAAGGTATTTGTTGTATTTTTTATTATCTAAAGACGTGTTTTCGCTTTGTCATTATGGGGTAGTGTGTAGATTGATGCGGGGAAACAATAATTGTATCCATTTTAGAATAAGGCTGTAACTTAACAAAATGTGGAAAAGGAGAAGAGGTCTGAATACTTTCCGAATGCACTGTAAAAATCTAATAAAATTGTATTGGTCACATACAGTTAGCAGATATTGCGACTGTGGCGAAATGCTTGTGCTTCTTGTTCTGACAGTGCAGCAATATCTAACATGTAATCTAACAATTCCACAACAACCACCTAAAACACAGTATATACATGTGAGATAAGTAATGCAAGATATGTAAACATTATTAAAGTGGCATTATTAAAGTGACTAGTGATCAATTTATTAAAGTGGCCAATCATTTCAAGTCTATGTAGGCAGTAAGGGCCTGGTCTATGTACTTAAATCTGTGCTTGAAATTCAGTACTTGACTGAGGGACCTTACGTATGTATGGGGGAAAGCGGAAGGTGTAGACATTCAAAAATCATGTCAACCACTATTATTTCACACGGACTGAGTCTATAACGTATTATGTGATTTGTATTACAATTAAATCTATTTCAATCCAACGTTGTGAATAACAAACATGAGCTGGCACACACCCAGAAAAAAATATATTTTATGTAGAGGTGCTGACTAACGGCGAATAAACTATAAGCTATGAAGTAAAGAGAGTCGCACAGTCCATATATAAAATCCCAGTCATTCACTGGGAAAAACGTTGTAACACAACAAAATGTGAAAGGCACTGTATCTGAATGACTCCAGTTGTGTTGGCAGGGCAGAGGTGTAGGAGCTTGATGCTCTCTCTGCAACTGCTTGGAGACGACGGAAAGGAATTGGGGATCTGGAACCCAAGATGACTGCCCTAGATCGGCTGACCCCAAGGTGTGTTAATAAGGCATCTGGCAACCTGGTCCCTAGCAAACAATCTACAGAGTTTGTCTCTGAGAGTGGCTGTGAGACGGTGTGCCAATAGTCACCGGCAGGTAATTCTGTAGCACCATTTGTACAGCCGAAATGTGTATTTTGGTGATGACTTGGGTCAGTTCCATTGAGTGTCTTGTTTTAATAGTATGGATTTAGTTTGATGTTTCTACGATAATCCATGGAAAAGCTATAGCAGATAAGAGATTTAAATGCAATTAATGTGATCAATTATTTCTATAAAAATGAATACTTTTTATGCAAATCAAAGGTTGTGGGAGTAGGCCAGATGTTTTAAGAACAACGTGCACTTGTTTTGATGTTTATAACGAGGTTTCCATCCAACCACTTCATGTGGATGAATTACCTGATGACTGAAAAAAGTCACGACCCAGCTGATGGAAATAGGATATGCCGGTACAATTTGATAAATGCAGACTGACAATTTGTTCTTTCGACAGGGTGGGATTTTTTTTGTGTCGTAAAATGAATTATGCGGAAAAAAATTGCGGTGGAAACGCCTTTATGCGCAAATATTGATATAATAGCCATCATATCGAAGTAAACTTGGAGTCACGAGATGATATGTTGTGATCTTCCCACTACTACCCGGGAAACCATGCAGTTTAGGCTACAGTACATATTAAATAAATTAGGATGAACTTCAGTTAAAAGGTTATGATTGTTTTAAAATACAAAATATAAATAATGTAATTGGTGGAATTAACCACGTCACTGGGAAACTCAAGGGCCCTAGCGATCGCACATTCACCCCAGTCAAAAAATATATATATCTTTCGTAGTAATCAGAGAGGAATGGACATTGTCAACATTTAAATATGCTAACGGTGAATGTCTGAAATAAAACGTACTTTACATTGGCGAATCACCGTCACAACTGGAGTTGGAGTGAACCTAGAACTGACCCTCTTTTTATGAAGCTGCGTGGTGTCTATGGCAACCACACCTTTTGAGTACGGTCCTTCCGTCGTCTACACTAGTTAAATCCCTCTGCCTGAAACGTGTCTGTCAGTAATATTTTTAGGCGTGTTGGAGGTGTAGAACCAGTTTAGTTACTTAGCTAGTTATAAAACGACCTCTATTAGCCAGCAAACATGGCTAAAGTCAACAGTGGTACCTCCAGTTGCAGAGTCATGGTAATGGCTGGTAAATACTTGACGAACCCCTCACCGGGGCTTGTCCCGAGCACATGTCACCGGCGAATGTTAAAACTTCAGCGACGCTTGGCGAGTTCAAAGGCGGTCGGCCAGGGAGGCAAAACCCCGGCGTTGGCCCAGCAAGAGTTCCCTAACTCTTTCTCAGCCTCTGACCGCTACGTTCTGTCAAACCGCACGTTAATTTATCGGGATGTGAAAGCGTTTCTCAATGAAATTGGTGGAGACCCTCGAGAAGCTCGGTACTGGTTGACCCAATTTCAGAGAGCCAGTTTGGCACAAGCGCCAGCATTTGCAGTGCTCGAGGTAAGTGGCTAACAAGCTAGGCTAATACCAGTGTAACTTGCAAAAAAAATAGAGGCACAATGAATGAAAATAACTGTCAAACGGAATAGCTGGTTCGTTACCAAGTGATTGAAGCGAACTAATAATTGTTGTGTACAGCTGTCAGAATTTTTATAACTAGTTACTGCCTGGCATCTGTCCAACAAGTTGAACTAAAAATCTCATGATAACCTATCCAATTCGAATTATGCTATAACTACCTAACTGTAACTAGGTAGCTCATACATAGGCAAATATCTCCTCCGTTTAACGTTCTGCGCAATGCTCATGTGCTACACACAAACCTTAGAAACAATAGTCGCTAGCAAAAATCGCTGGCGCTGCATAGCTTTATGGGCAGGAGGAGTGTACCTCTTGATATTGTGAGGTGACTAGCTCAAGAGCAGGATAGGTTCACCAGTCAGCCACTTTTAGAGCAGGCGTGGCCAACCCTCCTCCTGAAGAGTTACTGGGTGTGCTGTCTGCAGGCTTTTGTTCTAGCCCTGCTTGAACACCTTATTCTAATCAGCCACTCAGCAGGACCTTGGTTACTGAATCAGGTGTGTTAGAGTGTATCTGGAATAAGACGTCACATCAGGGTCGGTACTGGACACTGCCGATAATAATCAAATTGCCTCCTCTACTAGAATAGTCCCAGTAAGCAAAATGATGTTTAAAATATGTATTTTCCAGATGTTGATATCGGGATTATTTTCAGTTCTGAATGAACGTTTTTAAAATATGTAATTTATATCAGCTACCCAACTTTATCAGGAGGAGTTATTCTGAGCCTATTTGCAATGTGTTTACACAGCGGGAAATGCAGAATAATTTTATTTTTTCACTATGATCAGCTCGTAAAAAAATGTAAGGCTACAAACTTGAAGCCACTGATCATGACAATTTAGCCCGCTGGAACAGCAGTTGTGAGTAGCCGGGAGTTTTTCCTAACCACGTACTTCCACATCTGCATTGCTTGCTGTTTGGGGTTTTAGGCTGGGTTTCTGTGTAGCACTTTGTGACATCTGCTGATGTAAAAAGGGCTTTATAAAACCATTTGATTGTTGATTCCATAGTGTCCATTTGACTTTGACCTGTCCTGTTTTTAGGATATGTTTAACATGTCAGAGCATTGTTTTATTTGATTGGGTGCCATTTAGGTTAGGCTATTTGACCGGAGAAACCTGCATGATGTATAAAGTTTCCATCTCATTACATTGTCATACATTTTTATCTCCAGCCTGTAGGCTACAGAAAAGGCCACATACTCTTTCTACCACAGGCTATATCTGTTACATGATTTGTGTTAGATCATTTTTTGGGGGGGACAGAATGTTGGTGGTGCGCCGCAGCAATGCGTCTCTCCAACAGCACCCTGTAGAAGTGCGCTGGGAATGGACAGGATAAATATGTTGCATTCCTGCCTTTGACAAAGTGGACACTGCTTATCACAGGGCGGCATCAGCTCTCACCTAAAAAGCCAACATGCCACTTGAGAGAAATTGTCATTGTTTTTGGGCAGAATTATGTGATGTTTTATGTGTTGTTGGAGGTGTGTCTTGGTCAGTTTAGCTCAGAAAATCCCGCCCTAGTCAATCTGCCGCGTTATCCTGCCTAATGAGCAGTCCGGCTCTGCTACACGCCCAGTAGCTCTCATCATGGAAGGTTTTAAGATAGTGTCGAGAGCCTGATTATTATTATAATAATAAAACATATTTTATAAAAGACAAGCAAACGCTTGGTAATCCTTCTGTGGGAAGATGGCAGACAAAGAAGAAATGAAGAAAGTGGAGCATATTCTGAGTAAATATGGAGTGGGGGTATTGCACAAGCCTTCTGGAAGATCTGGTGAAGGAGAAGATGGTGGATTGGCAGTGTGGTGAAGAAAGGAGCTCAGTGTAGAGGGAAGCAGTGTGGTGAAGAAAGGAGCTCATTGTGGTGAAGAAAGGAGCTGAGTGTAGAGGGATGCAGTGTGGTGAGGAAAGGAGCTCAGTGTAGAGGGAAGCAGTGTGGTGAGGAAAGGAGCTCAGTGTAGAGGGAAGCAGTGTGGTGAGGAAAGGAGCTCAGTGTAGAGGGAAGCAGTGTGGTGAGGAAAGGAGCTCAGTGTAGAGGGAAGCAGTGTGGTGAGGAAAGGAGCTCAGTGTAGAGGGAAGCAGTGTGGTGAGGAAAGGAGCTCAGTGTAGAGGGAAGCAGTGTGGTGAGGAAAGGAGCTCAGTGTAGAGGGAAGCAGTGTGGTGAGGAAAGGAGCTCAGTGTAGAGGGAAGCAGTGTGGTGAGGAAAGGAGCTCAGTGTAGAGGGAAGCAGTGTGGTGAGGAAAGGAGCTCAGTGTAGAGGGAAGCAGTGTGGTGAGGAAAGGAGCTCAGTGTAGAGGGAAGCAGTGTGGTGAGGAAAGGAGCTCAGTGTAGAGGGAAGCAGTGTGGTGAGGAAAGGAGCTCAGTGTAGAGGGAAGCAGTGTGGTGAGGAAAGGAGCTCAGTGTAGAGGGAAGCAGTGTGGTGAGGAAAGGAGCTCAGTGTAGAGGGAAGCAGTGTGGTGAGGAAAGGAGCTCAGTGTAGAGGGAAGCAGTGTGGTGAGGAAAGGAGCTCAGTGTAGAGGGAAGCAGTGTGGTGAGGAAAGGAGCTCAGTGTAGAGGGAAGCAGTGTGGTGAGGAAAGGAGCTCAGTGTAGAGGGAAGCAGTGTGGTGAGGAAAGGAGCTCAGTGTAGAGGGAAGCAGTGTGGTGAGGAAAGGAGCTCAGTGTAGAGGGAAGCAGTGTGGTGAGGAAAGGAGCTCAGTGTAGAGGGAAGCAGTGTGGTGAGGAAAGGAGCTCAGTGTAGAGGGAAGCAGTGTGGTGAGGAAAGGAGCTCAGTGTAGAGGGAAGCAGTGTGGTGAGGAAAGGAGCAGTCAGTGTAGAGGGAAGCAGTGTGGTGAGGAAAGGAGCTCAGTGTAGAGGGAAGCAGTGTGGTGAGGAAAGGAGCTCAGTGTAGAGGGAAGCAGTGTGGTGAGGCAAGGAGCAGAGTGTAGAGGGAAGCAGTGTGGTGAGGAAAGGAGCTCAGTGTAGAGGGAAGCAGTGTGGTGAGGAAAGGAGCTGAGTGTAGAGGGAAGCAGTGTGGTGAGGGAGGTTGGCGTCAAGTGCAAAAAGAGGGATATGTCCCATAGTAGCTCAGAGATGGAACCTGACGAGAGGATGGATGTAGTACCTGCAGTGAGGACTGCAGAATTTGTGTGAGGACGCAAAGGATGATTCTGGCCCAGTGGGAGTGAGATTCGTGGAGAGAATGGATCCTTGCATTTTGGCTGATCCATATGTGGTGTCAGGTTGGGTGGAGAAGAGGTTGGGGACTGTTGAGTTAGTGAGGTTAAGTGAGTGGACTAGTGATGATTTTGTGTTTCTTCAGGGAGCGGGCCCTGGGTCACGTGATTAGGAACAAGAAATGTGACTTGCTTTGCCTTCCAGAGCAGGGTGCCGTTGAAAGGAGTGATAACGGGGAGGCATTAAGTGTTAAGGGGGATCAGTTGAAATGGAGGAGTCCCGTTGTCTGCGACGCCAGCCGCTTGGTGCGATGCATATCTGGAGGAGAGTGTGGGGAAACGGAGAAGACTCAGTCTTGCAGAGCCTTTGCCAGATAAGGTCAAGTTAGGAAGTTATTCCGTGAGGGATTCTGTTCCGAAAATACTACAGTGCTTTAGGTGTGAAGTTTATGGGCATGTTGCAGCAGTGTGTAGGAGGGAGATTCCTTGATGTGAGAAGTGTGCAGGAGGAATGTGAAGTATCGTTGGAGAAAGTGGTTAGTTGTGGGGGTGCCCATGGGGTTGGAGATGGGAGGTGTGAGGTTGAGGTTGCCATGGTCATAGTAGTACAGAAAGTGTCGTATGCAGACGTAGTAGAGGAAGATAGTTACAGGGTGAGGGATACTGAGATGATTCCTGTGAGTAACCAGAGACCAATAGAGAGGAATGGGAAAAATGTGTTTCAGTAAGGTGGGTTTCTTAGCATTCATAGCCACGGTTGTCAACTGTACTGCGGAAATGGATTGGAATTCACAGAAAATAAAGATTGAGGCGGCAGAGAAGTACTTGGGATTGCGAAGATTTACCTTTTCCCATATTTTTTTTATTACCGTATCAAGAATGTACTGTAGATAGGCTGTGACTGGCCTCACACACCAGTACAGTAGGTGGTGGTGTATGCGCCTAAAAGTTGGATGCGATCCGCCAAACCAAATCCGAAAGAAGAAGAAACTCTCGTCATGGTTAGCCCTTTTATGAGTTTTGATAAATTATTGATATCTAGCACTTGTTCACTGTCGTTTGAAATCTATCTTCATGTCAGGTGGACAAATCTGTATTCGAGAGCCGAGAGATGCTGCAGAGTCTGGCGTTTGGGCTCTCGTTCCTGCAGCGGATGGACATGAAGCCAGTCGTGGTGATGGGACTGTCACGGCCTGAGGATGACGACGCTCCAGACGGGTTTACTTCCAACTCCAGGGCTGATATTGTTCAGCGGTGCCAGACCCTAACAGAGGTCCTACAGCACCACTCAGCCAGTGTCATACCTTTCTTCAGTGCAGAGGCCTTGCTGCTGGTGCAGGATCCACCCCAAGGAAGCAGGTCTCCCCTACCACACTTACCCTATCCTCCTTTGCATTACGATATTACTTGTTTGTTTTGACTTCTTTTTAAGAGGAATAACGGCCCTATGTGTTGTCAGTGCAGGGTCCTCCATTGCAGTGGACAAAGGCCTGCTCCAGTGGAGCCTGGACTGCGGGGCCATCCCCCTAGTGTGCCCTGTGGGGCGGGACACCACAGGGCGCTCGGTGGCCCTGGACTCGGTGAATGTCACGGCCTCCATCTCCAAGGTCCTGCAGCCACTCAAAGTCATGTTCCTCAACAGCTGGGGAGGCCTCCGCAATCAGAGTCACAAGGTGGGTTGATTTGGGGTTATTTTGGGGGGGGGGGGTTGGGTGGCAGATTGCTGGAGGTTAAGTATTTTCTCAATGCATGTGCGTTCATGGTACTTGACCTACAGCATGTAGTTAAGGAGCTTGTCGCTGTCTTCTTTGCTCTTTGAAGGTAGGCCCATCAGACTTTTCACAGCAGATAAATCTGTACATTTCCTGTACATTAGAAGCAGTAGGCTATTTACTCCCAATCAAAGAGGCCTAACACCTGCCTACTCTCCAGTATAGGACTACAGGGAACTGCCAAAATAAAGGAAACACCAACATACGTGTCTTAATAGGACATTGGGCCATCACGAACACCAGAACATCTTCAATGCGCCTTGGCATAAATTGTACAAGTGTCTGGAACTCTATTGGAGGGAGACATGAGAAATCTGTAATTTGGTGTTTTTTTTTGATGGTGGTGGAAAACGCTGTTTCAGGTGCTGCTCCAGAATCTCCCATAAGTGTTCAATTGGGTTGAGATGTGGTGACTGAGATGGCCATGGCATATGGTTTACATTGTTTTCATGCTCATCAAACCATTCAGTGACCTCTCGTGCCCTGTGGATGGGGGCATTGTCATCCTGGAAGAGGACACTCCCATCAGGATAGAAGTGCTTCACCTTAGGTTGAAGGTGATCACACAGAAGGGCTGTGTATTTATTGGTGTTTACCTTTCCCTCCAAGGGCATGAGAGGACCTAAACCATGTCAGGAAAATGCACCCCACTCCATAACCGAGCCGCCAGAACCCTCATTTACTCAAGTGTTTCCTTTATTTTGTTCACCTTGATGTGTTTCTGTCCCACTCTCCTGTCCACATATCAGGTGCTGGATCTAGTGTCTCTGCCCGGTGATCTTCCCAGTCTGTCGGGGGCGCCGTGGCTGAGCTTGGCCGAGCGTCGGAGGGTGGGCACCATCGCCCAGCTCCTGAACCAGCTTCCCTGCGAGTCCTCTGCAGTTATCACCTCTGCCAGCACAATGCTCACAGAGCTGTTCAGCCACAAGGGTGAGGGAGACCTGTATGTGTGTGCCCCCCCCACTGACTAACCCCTATGTCTAACCAATGCTCTCTACACACTCACTCACACTCTGCACCTGTCACTGCTGCTGTTGATGGCACGTGGGGCTCACCTCTCATGTTGCTGAGCAGAGTTTGGGGCCCCTTAAGGCAGGCATAGGCGTTCCGCAACTTCAGTCCTCTGGAGTCAGCCCTTGCTCACTCCCTTTCTGCTGCTTCCCTTTTATCTCCCAGGGGCTTTTATGTATCAAGCATCTCAGAGTAAGAGTGCTGATCTAGGATCAGGTCCTTCCTGTCCATATAATCGTATTCATTATGCTCCGAGGCACTTCATACATACGGCTGCCGGTGTCCCAGTTCTTAATCACTCGCTGAATTGAAGTAAAGAACAGACCCCAGCAGACACTCTGGCCCTCGAGGTGTAGTAGACCACAGGAGTTTGATGGCACTTTAATTGGGGAGGACGGAAACGCGGTAATGGCTGGAGCGGAATGAGAGGAATAGTTAAAAAAATACATAGTTTGATGCCATTCCATTCGCTCCGTTCCGGCCATTATTATGAGCCGTCCTCCCCTCAGCAGCCTCCACTGTAGTAGACTGTGTGTCCATGCATGCAGCTCATGTTGTGCACGGCATCTATGTGTATCTGTGACACCTGAAATCCAACCAAGGGTCATGTTAAGGTCCTAGGATGTGTATTTTGAGACGTGACCTTAGCACAGCAGAGGTTTTAAAGATGCACTCGTTGACCTGGGTGTCTCCATTTCTTTATCATACAGCACAGATATGTAAATGTGAGTCACTGCATGCAAAGTCTACACGACAGGTAATCAATCCTTCACTGACCTAACTGGTTAGATTTATCCCATTTCGTACACTCAAAAGTACTGACACAAGGAAATGGCAGACTCCTCAACAGTCCTTGGGTAATTCACTTTTCAAGCTAGTTCACCTTGTCTTCAACATTGTATCGTGGCATGTGTGTTTCCTGATTTGACATGCTTTGTGCACACAATTGTTCATTTTCACCCCTGCTGTTTTCATAGGTTCTGGTACACTGTTCAAGAATGGAGACCCCATTCACAAGTGAGTATTTCAGTCTCTTGTTGTGGAAATTCAGTACTGCGAGAGACTTGGTCATTTCTTCAAACAATCATCTTTATTTAATATCGATGTAATTATTGCAATGAGGCTAGTCGACCGAGTAACCTAACCTTTACACAAATGCAGAGTACTATATATAGCTGACACTAGCAATGCTCAGCCATGGTTGGTTCAATCCCCTCTCATGCAGACCAAGGAGCATCATAAGCCACTCTGGGTTCATCCTGTCATTATCTGCACTTGGGTTGTTGTCTTAACCCCTCCCTGGCTTAGTTTCCCAGATGCAAGGATGATTTAGAGACATTGAGGAATTGTTCTAAACTCCTCCTGGCTATCTCGGTTACACCCACCACACCTTGTCTATGTAATGCAGTCTTTAACTAATTTGTCAGCTCAAGCCGTCTCTAGTGACCATACGTCCAGATTAGCTGCAGGGAACTAGTGGAGCATGAACATGAAAACACAGACACTAACAGGACAGTGTTACTATTAGTTAAATATGAATTGTTAACCATTCATATCAAATAAACCAGCTAAATATGTAAGTTCTCTATCATACTCTCTTCTCTGTTAGCTTGCAATTTTGCTTTCAACTTGGATGTGTTCACTGTGGGCGGAGCCTCCTATCTTGAGTCGTGCATGTTTAACCTGACTATTACGGAAACTCTTCCATTGACGTCAGTGCAAGATTTTTGTGTGAAATTTAGGAACAATTAGGCTACTTGCTCATGCCATTTACTTCTGACATTATATTGCTTAGTTTCCTCACTAAGCCTTTCGTATCGGCACCATAACAATAATTTCACCTGTCACAGGACAGGAACCATAAGTCTAGGGAGTCTAGGGAGACAAGTGTCTGTTCACACACCACAGGTGGTATTTTCCACTTCTAATCGCACATAGGCTGTGCACAGAGTACTCCCTCATGACAAGCCCGTGCAGATGGCCGTTGTGCTATCTGATGTGAAACAAGGACATTGGAACAAATACTCTCCTACAACCACAACTCCTTAACTAGATGTAGAGTTAGCAAGTTAAGGTTTGCGCAGGAAGAAAAAGATCAACTACAGATTTATAGTGTTTTGATAAGATCAATTCTGACTTCAGCCTTTTGTGCACTGCATGTGTGCAATTAGGCATGGGGAAAGGTGACTTTTCTCCCGTCAGCCAATTAATTAATTCTGACTTTGAGACGGGTGATGCCTGTCATCCCACGGGTCTTGTCATATGAGCTTGTCAGGTATCTGTTAAAAGTGATGCAAAGTTAATCACAACTACAATTACTGTGTGCAACTACCATCTCTCTCTCTATCCTTTTGTTTGGCCAGGTACAGCACTCTGGATGACATAGACCTAGACCGTCTACTGGCCCTGATAAACAAGTCTTTCGAAAAGAACCTGAGGGAGGACTACATTGAGTCACTCAAAGGCCGCCTCCACTCCATCTACCTCTCTGAAGGGTAGGCCCCCCCCCCCACACATACACACACACACGTCTTCATGTGTGGCATCCTTTTTTCCTTTGCCTTTTCCTGATCTGTGGCTACATTCCGATTCTCTTACCCTTCTCCAGATGTGTAAACTTCTACAATCCGCTCTCATAGATGAACAAAAACAATTTTTGTGAGGAATATGGCAGTGGAAGGAAACTTCCTCCAGCCAATGCTTACACCAACCCAATGATTTTCAATGCATGAGGAGGAGTGAACGAGTCCACGCTACTGGAGAAGGGTAGGAAAAGAACGGGAACCTTGCCCGTGTCTCAAAGAAACCGCAACATGGAATGTTCTATCACCTGCAGGTACAGTGCAGCAGCCATCATCACCAGGGAGCCTCTGAGCAGCGATACGCCCTATCTGGACAAGTTTGTGGTGAGCAGCAGCAAGCAGGGTGAGGGCACCAGCCAGATCCTGTGGGAGTGCATCAGGCAGGACCTGGGCAAGCTCTTCTGGAGGTCCCGCGCCACCAACCGCATCAACCCCTGGTGAGGAGAACATGACACCACTGCACAATGGACACAAGAAACATGACTTATGGCTGTTTTGGCCCCACATAATGGCTGAAGTATCAGAGTCCAGTTGAGAGTATCTAGAATATTTTCTCTCCAATTCTGCAGGGCAATTTGTCAAGTTTTTTTTTCACTACCAAAAAATTCATTTTTTTAAAATGTTTTAACTGTGAATTAAAAATAAAAGTCAAGCTCTGTCTTTCTAATGTAGATGTTTTGGATACTAGTTGTCCCTGCCTGAACCAACACCTAGACTCACTGCTGTGTACAGGGTTGTCTCTTTTTTTTAGAATGTATTTTTCCTTCCTTTTCTCCACCTATCCTCAGGTACTTCAAGCATTGTGACGGAAGCTTTGTCAACGGCAGCTGGATTGTATTTTGGTTCGGCCTCTCAGACATCAGGGAGTCGTACCAGCTCGTAGAGTATACCAAACGCGTTCCAGACTCCTTCCACTGTCCGATAATGGGGGGAGCCCCCCAGCAGCCACCCCCAGGATCCTGAATGAACTCTCCCAACATTCCTCCTCCAAGCCTAAATAAATGGTTGCCGAACACCATGCTAAAATAAGCAGTTCCTCCCATTGACAAACTGTTTTGTGGTAAATTTGATGTGGTATTGCTTGGTGGCTTGGTGCAGTAGGTCATTGTTTTGAGTGCCAGAGAGCATCTTGGGTTAGACTGCGGTGGTTATATTTGGATCTGGCAGAATTGCAGTAAGCGTGCCTTCAGCACTCTGGCTGCTGAAGGTTTGTTTGGTGGAAAAGGTTGTACATTTAGTCTGGATTCACCCCCCCTCGTGTAGTTGATTTCACTACTGTGCTTGGGCCAAATCACAAATTGAGGTACATGCTCAAAACTCACACTCTGTGCACCTTGCATTGATGTCATTGGGGGATATGTGAGCGTTGAAGGCAGATCTCAAGTTATGATTTGGCCCTTAGAAAGCCCTGAAGCAAAATCTAATTTAAGAAATGCATGATGAGAGATTAATGTCTTCTGGAGTTTATAGAGTGGCTTCCCTTTTTCATCTTGGAGCTTTTTAATTATGATTTTTTTTTTTACATTTCAGAAATATGTTTCAAATACAAACATTTCAAGATGGGGCTTTAAGAGACTTGTGCCAATGTTTACATTTCAAAGGGTATTTCTTCAGTGTATATCCAGCATCCGGTCACTTTCATGCTGGATTAACCACAGTGGTCAATGCCAGTATCATTTTTTATTTATTTTTTTTACACTTTTGTCTTAACTCTACAACAAATGTGAAGTTTCAATTTTTATGTGACATTTTTTTTTACTTGAATCTCAAGAATTTCAAATAGACTCAATGCTGGTTTTGGAGTTACCGTAGTCCATTCAAGGACCAAGGTAATCTAAAAAATGCAGCTAGCCTTTTACATGGCTGACCTCCACTGTTAAATGCACAAAAGATTGCCAATCAAATTAACTGACTTAAAATGGGCATGATTTTAGTCATCTGGGGGACAAAAAACAGTAATTGACTTCATACATTCTGGAGGTTTACAACATGCATATTTTGAACAATAGTTGAAATGTTTAAAAATGATCAGCCATTGGTTCAATGTGTAATTTTACATGGAATTAAAGTTTACATTTTGAAACACACAGACCTACTGTGGATTTTGTCTGGAATTCCATGAATGCCTTAAATTCACTGCAACAATCCAATGGGCAACCAATTTACTAGTTAAAACCAATTTACTAGTTAAAACATCAGCGCACGCTCTGGAAAGGCAGCTTTTCAGTTACAGCAGCGCGTCGCCTGAACAGTATTACCATCTTAGTAACTTGGTCGCTACATTTAGTGTGTATTCAGACCCCTCTAGCGACACAACATGAAACGATACATAATACAGAACATTAGTAGACAAGGACAGAACTACATCACATAGTTTTTTTAAGGCACACACAGCCTGCATATCAATAGGTACTCACAAACTACCTAGGTCAAATAGGAGAGAGGCATTGTCCCGTGAGGTGTTGCTTTATCTGTTTTTTGAAACCAGGTTTGCTGTTGATTTGAGCAATATGAGTTCCATGCAATAATGGCTCTACATAATACTATACGCTTTCTTGAATATTTTCTGGATTTGAGGACTGTGAAAAGACCCCCGGTGGAATGTCTGGTGGGGTACGTGTGTGTCAGAGCTGTGTGTAAGTTGACTGTGCAAACAATTTGGGATTTTCAACACAATGTTACTTATAAGAAGAAGTGATGCCAAGAGAGACTGGCATGCATAGTATTTATATCAGCCACCTGAATACAATGAAGAGAACGACGTGCCGCTCTGTTCTGGGCCAGCTGCAGCTTAACTTGGTCTTTCCTTGCAGTACTCGACCACACAACTGGACAATAATTAAGATTAGACAAATCTAGAGCCCGCAGGACTTGCTTTTTGGAGTGTGGTATCAAAAAAGCAGAGCATCTCTTTATTACGGACAGACCTCTCCCCATCTTTACAACCAATTAATCTATGTGTTTTGACCATGACAGTTTACAGTCTCTAGGGTAACGCCTAGTAATTTAGTCTCCTCAAATTCTTCAACAGCCACACCATTCATTACCAGATTCAGCTGAGGTCTATAACTTAAGGAATGATTTGTACCAAATACAATGCACTTAGTTTTAGAGATGTTCAGGACCAGTTTATTACTGGCCACCCATTCCAAAACAGATTGCAATGCTTTGTTAAGGGTTTCAGTGACTTCATTAGCTGTGGTTGCTGATGCGTGTCTGGTTGAATCATCAGCATACATGGACACACATGCTTTGTTTAATGCCAGTGGCAGGTCATTGGTACGCCATACTTTACATGTTTGACATTAGAGAAGCTTCCATTAAAGAAAGATAGATCTGAATCCACAATATGGTAGAGTTTGAAAAGCCATAACACAAAAATATGTTTTTTAACAACAGGTTATGGTCAATAATATCAAAGGCTGCACTGAAATCTTGCAGTACAGCTCCCTCAATCTTCTTATCAATTTATTTCAACCAATCATCAGTCATTTGTGTCAGTGCAGTACATGTTGAGTGACCTTCTCTTTAAGCATGCTGATAGTTTTGTTAATTTGTTTACAGATAAATAGCATTGTATTTGGTGAAACACCATTTTTTCCAACAGTTTGCTAAGAGCTGGCAGCAAGTTTATAAATATGCTGTTAGAACCAATAAAAGCTTTACAAGTCTTGGGTAATGGAATGACTTTGGCTTCCTTCCAGGCCTGAGGTGAAATACTTTCCTCTAGGCTCAGATTAAAGATACGACAAATAGGAGTGGCTATAGAGTCAGCTACCATCCTCAGCAGCTTTCCATCTAAGTTGTCAATGCCAGGAGGTTTGTCATTATTGATCGATAACAATACATTTTCCACCTCTCCCATACTAACTTTACAAAGTTTAAAGTTGCAATGTTTTTCTATCGTTATTAGTTTTTTTTATGCATGAATACGATGGCTCACTGTTCGTTGTTGGCATTTCCTGCCTAAATTTGCTCACTTTGCCAATGAAGAAACCATTAAAATAATTGACAAAATCAAATAGTTTTGTGATGAATAAGCCATCTGATTCGATGAAATATGAAGTTGAATGTGTCACCAATTTAGGCGAGGTGTTGGCTAGCGGAGTGGAACACTTGAAAAAAATAAAGGAGTGCCGCACACTCGAGGGGCTCAGATGCATCAATATTTATATAGGTATCGACAGACAAGCTGTCTTCATCAGGGTATAACGACAAACACTGCGGGATGACTAATTTATATAGTGTCAAAAGACACACATAGGCAGTGTTGCCAACTCCTCAGTAAGGAAAGTAGCTATTTATTTTTATTTAAAAAATAAATAAAATTGTTGGCAGATTCATTTTATTTTTAAAGTATTTTATTTTATTTTATTCAAAATACAGATCAACAATTTACATTCTTACATCAAAACATTACATCAAAACAGAACGCAGGTATTAATGAGAAAAACAACAACTATTTAAATAAAACAAACAATTCTAGTGCAATCGTAATTACTCTGAGAAAATCTTATTGTAATGATTTAGGAAGATGTTATTCTTGTTATTGTTTACTAGGGTTAATGTTTTAATAAAATAGTTAAATTCAATCCAAAAAATGTGTAATTTTGGTATAGAATTGTGGAATATTTGTTTGTGTATGAAGTATTTGGCAACAAGAATTTTAAAAAATCACAATCATTTCAGTGGTCTTGTTATCATTGCAATAGTAACATATATCTTTCATGTCAAAAACATAGGTAGTGTTCATAATGGTAAATAAGTATTCTGCAAGGTTTTCCCAAAAAGACACAAATTTACATTCAAAGAACAAATGAGACAGATTCTCACCTTGTTTTTCACAGAAAACGCAGATATCATCAATAGCCACAAATTTGGATATTATAGAATTACATGTCTTATGTATTTATATATCTTATGTAACATTTTGAAGTGCACTTCCTTAACTTTGTTTGGTATGCAATATTTGTAAGGCCTTAACCATGCATTTTTCCAGACAATGTCAGGAATAAGCATGTTCCAGAAAAACTTTCCTCTCGGTGTGAGCTGGTTTTGTGAATGAAGAATTTGTCTTATATATTTATTACCTAAAGATCTCTCAAGTAAGCCAACACTTTCCAATCTGAGTTCTGGATAAACTTTGTGATCATTACCAAAACCAAGATGAGTTTTCTTTAGTGTAGTTAGACCACTGGGAACAGCTTTGATCACAGAAATAAACTCTCTGAAAGGTATTGGAAACTCTTTCAATGTTATAAATTGTTCATATGTGAGAATATTACCCTTGTTGTCGAAAACATCAAGAACAAAGTCAATATTCCTCTCATGCCAGCTGGGGTAGAACAATGACTTATTCCTTACAGTTATGTCTGAATTATTCCACAAAGGAGCTTTATGTGGGAAAAAAATGTGCAGGAAACATATTTTCCAGGTCATTAAAGCTTGTTGGTGAAACCTAGCCAATTTAGCAGGTATGGAAAGTAGCTATTGGCTGTCCTAAAATTCGCTAAAGGCGTCATCGGCCAATTTGCATAATTTACCATGTGAATGTAATTGTGATGGACGCTGCAGGAGAGAAGAATAACGTCTTGGGAGAGACAAAAAGTGAGTTAAAAAAAACACCCTAAATATATTTAGAATTACAAATGAACTTTCTTCTGTCGATTCTTGTTTTTTTAATGTCACAATTCCAACCCTCCTCTTTTATCCGGTCTTTGGACCGGCAAAAGTTACCCAAAATAGACACTCTGCCGGAGTTACTTCGGTTTTTATTTTCATTTTTTGGTTTATTTTTCTTAATTTGTTTTGGTTTTGAACCTTATGGTCCACTTAGGAGCCTACAACAAGTCACAGTAAAACATGAACATTTTTAACCATAACATTTTTTTACATATACAATCTAAAAAGACAATAGAAACAAACTGTCAATGGCAATGTGAGAAAATGACGGTAACTAGTCTGGCCCTAATCAGGTTAATTGTAAAAACTAAATAATAATAATGTAATGTAAGCCAGGGCGGGATCAGCCAGCGGCGGCTTCCCGCATGCGCGATTCATTTTCAGTCTGGACGCGGAGGGGTGAACATCTCCTGCTCTGACTGCAGCGCGAATACTGGGCGGCTGAGAGTGCTTTGGGACAGGGGGTGGGCACCCGCTGCTCGTTGAGATGAGTAAGAACGATACGTGTTTTCACGTCAGAGTCTCCAATAACACCAGAAAAAGTAGCTAGATTAGTCGCTTTTTGTTTTGTTCTGTTTTTTTTTTTGTCGCTAGAGGGGTCTGAATACTCGCTAAATATAGCGACTAAGTCGCTAAATTGGCAACACTGCACACCGATGCCTGTAATCATGGCCGGGTGTGGCCTGATATCATTGTTTAATTATCATATATTAAAATAGCATACAAATAACATAAATGGATAGCGTACGATCATAGATACCATTTGGCTGCATAGGCCTACAAACATGTACAATAGCAAAATCACAAGAATGGCTTCAGATCAAAGTCTACGTTGAGACCGAAGGGAGCAAGGGCAGCCTCTCGTTTAAACAATACATTGTCGAGGTCACCCCCTCTCCTGGGGAGGGTGACATGTTCGAGGCCAATATAACGTAGAGACGAAATCGAGTCGTTTTCTTCCAAAAAGTGGGCCGCAACTGGGTGTCGAGTTTTTGCACCTAATGATGCTCCGAGATACGTACGTTTAATTCGCACTTTGTATAACCCAGATAATTTTTACCACAAGGACAAGTTATAAGATAAATAACTGTCTAAGTGGAGCCCGCGATAACTCCTTTAGATTGGGATCTGTTTCTCTGTTTGGGTGTGTTTTAAAGGATCTACATTTATAAGTGCCATTGCATTGAGCACAGCCATTACATTTGTAGTTTCCATCCAGTAGGGGAGCAAATAGACGTTGTGCAGGGATATCTTGGTGGTAAATCAGAGTTTACCAATTGATATCTGAGGTGTCTGCTCCGCGAGAATACGACCAAGGGAAAGTATCGGAAATGTGTTTTCGAACTATCATCGGTTCTTTGAATGTGCCAATGTTTGAACAATTCCCTTAATTTGTTCAGAGCACTTTGAATAGCGGGTAGTTAGAACGCAAGAATGCTTATTTTTGCTAGAATCACCTTGAAAAGGTAATGTTTTTAATTTTCTCAATGGCAGTATTTATCTGACCATTTTTGTACCCCTTCTACTTGAATTTTCTTTGCATCTCAGCCATATTTCTGTCGAAATCCTTTTTCTTGTTTACCAATTCTTTTGACTCGACAGAATTGGCTGTAGGCACACTATTTTTCAAGGGAAGTGGGTGACAACTATCAGCCCTCAACAAACTGTTACGATCAGTAGGTTTCCTGTAAAGATCAGTGTAGAGAACATTATCTTCACACAAGATCAGAAGATCAAGGAAACTGATTTGACGTGTATCAGATTGCATAGTAAATCTCAGATGCTCAAAACAGGAGTTAAGAAAAGCATGGAACACCTGGAGCTGTTTTGCATCACCCCTCCATAGAGCAAAAATATCATCAATATACCGTTTCCAAATAATGTTAGGCAAGAAAACATTTGAGAGAATTGAAAATGGACTGTTTCTCTATGTAACCCACATACAAATTAGCGTAGTTAAAAGCCATTGGTGGATCCCATAGCAGTACCCTTCATCTGAATAAAGAAATAATTTAGAAACATGAAGTAGTTGTGTGTGAGAGAGAGTACTATTTAGACCAATGTTATAATGGATGCACTGGAAGGTAGTTCATTAGGGTCACGTTGCAGAAGAAAATGTTCCATAGCTTCAATACCGCCCTCGTGTGGAATATTTGTGTGACGACTCAACATCATAAGCAACTAACAAAGTATTCTCAGGACACTTCTGGTGTCCTTTACAAAGGAGTGGAGCCGTTTTGCGAGTGGTCTCATAAAAAAGTCAATAAAAGTCAATAGAGGGGCTGTTAATGCATCAATGCCTGCTACAATAGTGCACCCTGGAGGTTTTATAACACTCTCCCCATCTTTACAACCAATTTGTCTATAGGTTTTGACCATGACAGTTTACAGTCTCTAGGGTAACGCCTAGTAATTTAGTCTCCTCAACTTGTTCAACAGCCACACCATTGTTTACCATATTCAGCCGAGGTCTATAACTTATGGAATGATTTGTACCAAATACAATGCACTTAGTTTTAGAGACGTTCAGGACCAGTTTATTACTGGCCACCCATTCCAAAACAGATTGCAACTCTTTGTTAAGGGTTTCAGTGACTTCATTAGCTGTGGTTGCTGATGCGTGTCTGGTTGAATCATCAGCATACATGGACACACATGCTTTGTTTAATGCCAGTGGCAGGTCATTGGTATGCCATACTTTACATGTTTGACATTAGAGAAGCTTCCATTAAAGAAAGATAGATCTGAATCCACGATATGGTAGAGGTTGAAAAGCCATAAAATATATATATATATATTTAACAACAGGTTATGGTCAATAATATCAAAGGCTGCACGGAAGGGGGGGGGGGGGGGGTGAGAGGAGAGCAACGTGTCCATCTTTTTCCCGATCCACATCTGTGTATTAGATGGAGGAGGGGAAGGTGAGGACAGATTCTCTTAAGGGAGTAATAAAGGTTTATTATTCTGTTACATTTTATGGCTCCACACAAAGATAATAAAGAGGGTAAGGTTTGGAGAGGAGTGTTTTAAGTAGGATTTGTATATAACTCATGAGATGTGTGTGTATATATATATATATATATATATATATATATTTTGCTGTCTGATTACAGCTGTACAGAACCTTTGGGAAGACTTAAACTTGGTTAAAGCTTCTCTAGTGTCCGCGAGTCATTTACTCTGAAAAATAAGAACCCAACGCAACAAATCGTCATTTGTGTCAGTGCAGTACATGTTGAGTACCCTTCTCTTTAAGCATGCTGAATGTCTGTTGTTAATTTGTTTACAGATAAATAGCATTGTATTTGGTGAAACACCATTTTTTCCAACAGTTTGCTAAGAGCTGGCAGCAAGTTTATAAATATGCTGTTAGAACCAATAAAAGCTTTACAAGTCTTGGGTAATGGAATGACTTTGGCTTCCTTCCAGGCCTGAGGTGAAATACTTTCCTCTAGGCTCAGATTAAAGATACGACAAATAGGAGTGGCTATAGAGTCAGCTACCATCCTCAGCAGCTTTCCATCTAAGTTGTCAATGCCAGGAGGTTTGTCATTATTGATCGATAACAATACATTTTCCACCTCTCCCACACTAACTTTACAAAGTTTAAAGTTGCAATGCTTTTCTATCGTTATTAGCTTTTTTTTAATGCATGAATACGATGGCTCACTGTTCCTTGTTGGCATTTCCTGCCTAAGTTTGCCCACTTTGCCAATGAAGTAATGATTAAAATAATTGGCAAAATCAAATAGTTTTGTAATGATTCGATGACATATGGAGTTGAATTTGTCTCTCTGCCCATAATTTCATTTGAAGTACTCCGTTTTTTTCATAATTCAGTTTCTTCTTGTTGAGTTTAGTCACATAATTTCACAATTTGCAGTAAGTCAGCCAGTCAGATGTGCAGCCAGACTTATTATCCGCTCCTTTTGCAACATCTCTTTCAACCATACAGTTTTTAAATTCCTCATCAATCCACGGAGCCTTAACAGTTCTAACAGTCAGTTTCTTAACGGGTGCATGTTTATCACTAATTGGAAGAAGCAATTTCATAAATTCATCAAGTGCAGGATATTAATCACATCAGACCAACAAACATTTTGAACATATGGTGGGGAAATTACTATATTGTCATTGCATTAAATGGTTGTTTTATGCAACAGAATGCAGTGGTTCTCAGTCCTGGGGACCCAAAAGGTTGCACGTTTTTGCCCTAGCACTAGACACCTGAGTCAAATCATCAGAGCCTTTTGATGAGATGATCATTTGAATCAGCTGTGTACAGTCGTGGCCAAAAGTTTTGAGAATGACACAAATATTAATTTTCAGTCTGCTGCCTCAGTTTGTATGATGGAAATGTGCAAATACTCCATAATGTTATGAAGAGTGATCAGATGAATTGCAAAGTCCCTCTATGCCATGCAAATGAACTGAATCCCCCCCCCCCCCCCCCCCCCCCAAAAAAAAAACCAAACAATTTCCACTGCATTTCAGCCCTGCCACAAAAGGACCAACTGACATCATGTCAGTGATTCTCTCGTTAACACAGGTTTGAGTGTTGACAAGGTTGGAGATCACTCTGTCATGCTGATTGAGTTTGAATAACAGACTGGAAGCTTCAAAAGGAGGGTGGTGCTTGGAATCATTGTTCTTCCTCTGTCAATCATGGTTAACTGCAAGGAAACACGTGCCGTCATCATTACTTTGCACAAAAGGGCTTCACAGGCAAGGATATTGCTGCCAGTAAGATTGCACCTAAATCAACCATTTATCGGATCATCAAGAACTTCAAGGAGAGCAGTTCAATTGTTGTGAAGGTGGCTTCAGGGAGCCCAAGAAAGTCCAGCAAGCACCAGGACCGTCTCCTAAAGTTGATTCAGCTGCGGGATCAGGGCACCATCAGTACAGAGCTTGCTCGGGAATGGCAGCAGGCAGGTGTGAGTGCATCTGCACTCACAGTGAGGCGAAGACTTTTGGAGGATGGCCTGGTGTCAAGAAGGGCAGCAAAGAAGCCACTTCTCTCCAGGAAAAACATCAGGGACAGACTGATATTCTGCAAAGGGTACAGGGATTGGAATGCTGAGGACTGGGGTAATGCCATTTTTTTTCTGATGAATCCCCTTTTTCGATTGTTTGGGGCATCTGGAAAAAAGCTTGTCCGAAGAAGACAAGGTGAGCGCTACCATCAGTCCTGTGTCATGCCAACAGTAAAGCATCCTGAGACCATTCATGTGTGGCGTTGCTTCTCAGCCAAGGGAGTTGGCTCAAATCACGTTTTTGCCTAAGAACACAGCCATAAATAAAGAATGGTACCAACACATTCTCCGAGAGCAACTTCTCCCAACCACCCAGGAACAGTTTGGTGACGAACAATACCTTTTCCAGCATGATGGAGCACCTTGTCATAATGCAAAAGTGATAACTAAGTGGCTCGGGGAACAAAACATCGATATTTTGAGTCCATGGCCAGGAAATTCCCCAGACCTTAATCCCTTTGAGAACTTGTGATCAATCCTCAAGAGGCGGGTAGACAAACAACAACCCACAAATTCTGACAAACTCCAAGCATTGATTATGCAAGAATGGGCTGCCATCAGTCAGGATGTGGCCCAGTTAGTTGACAGCATGCCAGGGCGGATTGCAGAGATCTTGAAAAAGAAGGGTAAACTCTGCAAGTATTGACTCTTTGCATCAACTTCATGTAATTGAAAAAGCCTTTGACACTCATGAAATGCTTGTAATTATACTTTAGTAATATCTGACAAAAATATCTAAAGACACTGAAGCAGCACACTTTGTGGAAATTAATATTTGTATCATTCTCAAAACTTTTGGTCACGACTGTAGTGCTAGGGCAAAAACAAAAATGTGCACTCCTTCGGGTCCCCGGGACCAGGATCGAGAACCAGTGGAATAGGGTTCTTAGAACTCTATTGTGTCTGTGTGAACTGAGAGAAGCTTCTGAGCTTGAACTCTAGCAACTTATTTATGATGGTCTTGTCCTCTCTCGGAGCCCACATTCCATAGACAGTTGGTGTTTGTGTAATGGCAGGTACCAGGGTGTAGATGGCTTGGGTATGGATAATGATGTTTCCACACAATGGGAACAGTCTTTACAGCAGATACTGTCTGCTATAAATGATTAATTTATTTCATATGAATCCTAACCTTTTTGACCCATTCCACACATCTGTCATGTAGACTAAGGTGGTGCATCTTTGCTATAAAATATATTTGTATTCTTTGTGTCAGGGCTCTCAACCCAACAGTCAAGTGTTGTCGACCAGCCATCGTTATTGCAGATCATTCACTTGTGTGTGGTGTGACCTGCTTTCCTTTAATACGTTTTGAATAAAGTAATATCCTGAATGGTGATATCTTGTGTCTCCTCATTATCGATTAGAATTTCCACAACAAACATCATCCACATAAGAGTTACAGCAAAATCTTTTGTATGTTATCTTATACACTATTTTAGGCCCAGCTTTTGGAACTTAGGCTTTCCTGGATATAGCCACTATATTGTGATCACTGCATCCAGTGGGTATGGATACAGCTTTAGTTCAACAGTATTAGGAAAAAATGTGATCGATACATGTGGATAATCTTGTTCCCATATCGTGGATTCAGAGCTGTCTATCTAATAGAACTCAAAGGTATTCTTTTAATGGAAGCTTCTCTAATGCTCAGTCCCCTCCTGTACTCCCTGTTCACCCATGACTGCATGGCCAGGCACGACTCCAACACCATCATTAAGTTTGCAGATGACACAACACCTGATCAACGACGAGACAGCCTATAGGGAGGAGGTCAGAGACCTGACCGGGTGGTGCCAGAATAACAACCTATCCCTCAACGTAACCAAGACCAATGAGAAGATTGTGGACTACAGGAAAAGGAGGACCGAGCACGCTCCCATTCTCATCGATGGGGCTATAATGGAACAGGTTGAGAGCTTCAAGTTCCTTGGTGTCCACATCAACAACAAACTAGACTGGTCCAAACACACCAAGACAGTTGTGAAGAGGGCACGACAAAGCCTCAGGAAACTAAAGATTTGGCATGGGTCCTGAGATCCTCAAATGGTTCTACAGCTGCAACATCAAGAGCATATTGATTGGTTTCATCACAGCCTGGTACGGCAATTGCTCGGCCTCTGACGGCAAGGGACTACATAGGGTAGTGCGTACGGCCCATGTACATCACCGGGGCTAAGCTGCCTGCCATCCAGGACCTCGACACCAGGCGGTGTCAGAGGAAGGCCCTAAAAATTGTCAAAGACCCCAGCCACCCCAGTCAGACTGTTCTCTCTTCTACCGCATGGCAAGCGGTACCGGAGTGCCAAGTCGAGGACAAAAAGGCTTCTCAACTGTTTTTACCCCCAAGCCATAAGACTCCTGAACAGGTAATCAAATGGCTACCAAGACTATTTGCATTTCCCCCCCCCCCCCAGCCCCTCTTTTTACGCTGCCGCCACTCTCCTCATATATGCATAGTCACTTTAACTATACATTCATGTGCATACTACCTCAATTGGGCTGACCAACCAGTGCTCCTGCACATTGGCTAACCGGGCTATCTGCATTGTGTCCCACACGCCAACCCCTCTCTTACGCTACTGCTGCTCTCTGTTCATCATATATGCGTAGTCACTTTAACCATATCTACATGTAAATACTACCTCAATCAGCCTGACTAACCGGTGTCTGTATGTAGCCTCGCTACTGTATATAGCCTGTCTTTTTACTGTTTTATTTCTTTACCTACCTATTGTTCACCTAATACCTTTTTTGCACTATTGGTTAGAGCCTGTAAGTAAGCATATCATAAGGTCTACACCTATTGTATTCGGCACGTGACAAACTTTGATTTAATGTAAAGTATGGTGTACTGCAGGGCAGCTCTCTAGGCCATCTACTCTTTTCTATTTTTGACAATGACCTGCCACTGGCTTTAAACAAAGCATGTATGCTGATGATTTGACCATATACGCAACAGCAACCAAAGCCAATGCAGTTACTGAAACCCTTAACAAAGAGTTGAAGTCTGTTTTGGAATGGGTGGCCAGTAATATCCTGAACATCTCTAAAACTAAGTGTTGTATTTGGTACAAATTATTTCCTATGTTCTAGACCTCAGCTGAATCTGGTAATGAATGGTGTGGCTGTTGAACAATTTGAGGAGACTAAATTACTTGGCATTACCTTAGATTGTAAACTGTCATTTTCAAAACCTATAGATAGATTCAATGGTTGTAAAGATGGGGGAGAGGTCTGTCCATAATAAAGAGATGCTCTGCTTTTTTGACACCACACTCCAAAAAGCAAGTTCTGCAGGCTCTAGTCTCATTTTATCTTGATTCTTGTCCAGTTGTGTGGTCCAGTGCTGCAAGGAAAGGCGTAGTTAAGCTGCAGCTGGCCCAGAACCAAGCTGCACCTCTTGCTCTTCATTGTAATCAGTGGGCTGATAGAAATACTATGCATGCCAGTTTATCTTGGCTAAGAGTTGAGGAGAGACTGACTGCTTCACTTCTTTTTATAAGAAACATTAATCTGATAAATCCCAAATTGTTTACATAGTCAATTTACACACAACTCTGACACACACACTTACCCCACCAGACATGCCACCAGGGGTCTTTCACAGTCCCCAAATCCAGAATAAATTCAAGAAATTGTACAGTATTATATAGAGCCATTATTGCATGGAACTCCATTCCATCTCATATTGCTTAAATAAACAGCAAACTTGATTTAAAAAAACAGTAACACCTCACGGCACAATGGCTCTCCCTTATTTTGCCTAGATAGTTTGTGTATATGAATTGATATGTAGGATACGTGTGCCTTTAAAAATGTTCTGTATTATGTTTTGTGTGGACTCCAGGAAGAGTAGCTGATGCTTTTGCAACAGCTAATGGGGATCCTAATAAAATATAAACCAAGATTCTCTGGTCTGATGAAACCAAGATTTAACTCTGGCAAGCGTCACATATGGAGGAAACATGGCACCATCCCTAAAGTGAAGCATGGTGGTGGGCGCATCATGCTGTGGGGATGTTTTTAAGTGGCCAGGACAGGAAGACTAGGCAGGTTTGAGGGAAAGATGAATGGTGCAAAGTACAGAGAGATCATTGTTGAAAAAGGTACACCTTCCAACAGGACAACGACCCTAAGCAAACATCCAAGACAGTGCAGGAGTGGCTTCGGGATAAGTCTCAATGTCCTTGAATGGCCTAGCCAGAGCCCGGACTTGAACCCAATCTAAGATCTCTGGAGAGACCTGAAAATAGCTGTGCAGAGCATCTGCAGAGAAAAATGTAAGAAACTCCCCAAATACAGGTGTGCCAAGCTTGTAGCGTAATACCCAAGAAGACTCGAGGCTGTAATCGCTGCCAAAGGGGCTTTAACAAAATACTGAGTAAAGGGTCTGAATACTTATCTAAATGTGATATTTCTGTTTATTTTCATAAATTTGCTAAAAAAATCTAAACCTGTTTTTGATTTGTCACTATGGGGTATTGTGTGGAGATTTGATGGGGGGGAAAAAAACAATTTAATACATTTTAGAATAAGGCTTAACAAAATGTGGAAAAAGTCAAGGGGTCTAAATACTTTCCGAATGCACTGTAAATACTAACATATTTTCACTAATCACTTTCACACCATTTAACCATGAAACTACGTTATATTAAGTGCATATAAATCAATATAAAAAAGCTCACAGAAGTATTGCTTACCTATGTGACGTTTTTGATCCACAGTAGTGTACGATGAGCACGTACACATCTCATTTGAATAGCCTAGGTACATTAATATCAGGGGGCGGAAGGATATGGACTGTACCGCTCAAAGCAAGGGTAACAAGTAACAAGGGTTACAATAGTATCTCTCTCCATTGAATAGAGGCGGTTGACGTCAACAACCTTATCGAATATTCAAAAAAGGGTTACAATAATGACCTCTACAGCCGTTGTGCTGCTTTGCTGACAACGACTCATTGTTAGGGCATAGAGACGTGTGTCTTGTCAATATATCCATAATCTTTGGTTTACCCTCTGATCAGATCTGCTGTAGATTTTAATTTTTATTTTTTAAAGTTGAATGACTGGACCATCGTAGAATTGTGTGCAAAAAGGTTTGTATTTTAGCCTTTTCACTAAGCAGTTTTAAAATGTAGTTCGCATAATTGATATATGCTTTCCGTTTGAGTAGGCTAGTATGCGTCAAGGCATATATATAGCCTTATAGTAGACCTACGGAACTTTCATTAAATGAATAGTAAACATTTGCATATTGTCTTATCCAAATGTAAATGTTTATTAATATAATGAATTTGGCGTAGCCTACTATTTACAGGGCTATGGCTATTTTATAACATATTTTTTTGTATTTACATTAGGCTATACAATTTACATTTGGGGTTTATCCATCCAATAAGTATCTGCAAACCAGTCTTCAAAATCGGTAGATTAAAACAATAATCAAATTTATATATATATAAATACATCTCCACAAACCTAAAATAAGATTGTAGCCTACCACTAGAAGTGCGCGGAGCTTCACTAACTACTTTACCATCCAACCTTTTTATGTGAGTAGCCTGTGTCGGATAAAAAATGTTGACAGGCAAATTTGCCGGTAAACTTTCCAAATTTCGACAAAAACAAAATACACTAGACAAGGCAGGATCTTTTTGTCTCGGTAATTTTGCGAGAAATGGCGGTGAAACTCATTTATGCGGCAATTATTGATATAATAACCATCATATTAAACACGGGGTCACCCGATGGTGTTGTATCCCTAGTATGACTCATGAAAGCATGCAGTTTAATATCTTAAAATATGTTATGAACTTCACAGGGTGGTGAAAATGTTGTGATGGAGTTTTATACTCTAATAAATATCGAGGGTCTTATTCTGGTGAAATTATGATCGATCCTTGGCTGCCGTTTGACAAATAAAAATATCGGCTTCCATTTTATGTTACTTTGTAACTATTACATTGATAAGATTCCTGCAAAATTATCTGCTTTTCATTGGCTAGCATGGTCATTATATATATTTATATGTGTGTGTGTGTGTGTGTGTGTGTACTTCCCCCCGCATAGGTATTTAATTTGGAACAGTAAGGATATTTTGTATATAAACGAGTCTTTTTATTTTTTTCATATCCTCCTGGTGAGTCAACCTTTTTAATGCAGAATGATTGTTATTCAATTATGAGGAATGTTTTATCTCGTTACAATATAACTCACACCTAGAGAGTTCGCCATAGTCTTTGACGCTATTCCATCTGGAACTTATGTTGTTTAGAGGTGGAACCAGACCTCACCTTCTTGAGCTACCCTCACTTAATCCAGTTGACTCTCCAATAGGAAAAATTGTTTCTCATTACTTCCTCAGAACAACCGATCTACACGTGCTTTATTTCAAAGGCATACTGTATATATTCCTTATGTTACAATTTACTAGAATACATTTGTCAATAATGTCTGTTGGGAAAAAGTATGGTTATTACCACAACATAAGAACCTGCTTGTTAACATGGTCAAAGAAGTCTCTCAGAATGATCCATAAGTATTACCCTGCGAATCATTACCCGAAGAAACTCAAAAAATACATTAACATTAACAACACATTGTGTTGAGCATCCAGAAACTGTTTTGGCATTACGGCAAGATATTTATAATGGTTAATATTCTTGATGACTTTTGTTTATTATGGGCGAATGTGCTGCTCGGTTTCCTTATCTATAATAAGGATGAAGGAAAAACCATTTTACCTCCATAAATCTAATTGTGCTAATGGTAAAATGTCATATTCGTAAATGTTTTTTATGAGTGAACTCTTCCATGTTTTCTATAAGGAATTCGAGCAGTATATGAAGACAAGTCTTCCAATAAGAAAGCTGTTAAAACAGTCGTATTGTGTGTATCGTTTAAGGTCTTTGTATAATCTGTAATGTATTGTGCCCCCTAGCATATGTTATCATTGTCTGTTTGTATACTTGTATACTTATCGTATGTATACTAATGTTTCTGCAATAACATCTGCAAAATATGTGAATGTGTCCAATAACATTTGATATGAGGAGGAAATGATATTCATCAAACCACTTTCCAGTTTCAATGACTCACCCAATGATGTGCAGCTCACTCACTGACGATAGCCGATGGGCTCCTGCCAAAAGCCTATCTCTCTCAAGATAGGCTTTTAATCATTTTTGTTTCAGCAGGAGCCATTTGCTTTCCAACCTGTGCTATCCCACAATTGCATTTAAAATATTGCACAAGGCCTGTTTTGGCTGCATGCTGTTCACTGACAGATTTGCCATGCGTTCCCGACTGTAAACAATGCATTGTGATTGGGTTATACACAACCCACAGCTAGGCAATACTTGATTTATTTTGTAATCTATTGATCCTCTGTGGCTAAATTACAGGCAAATGTATTTCAAAGTATGCGGGGTGCTCCTGCAGCACCACCAATGCCCTTCCCATGGCTATGAGCCTATAATTAAATAAATGATGAAGTCGAACTCTGGAGAGATGGTAGTTGCAGGCTCATGTCTCAGAGCAGAGAGAGGGAAAGATCATAGAAATTCTGGTTCTGTGAGAGATGCAGCCAATCTACGTTTTCACATTAGAGTACTTTTTTAAAAAAAGTGGCAGGGTAATTACAGAGGCAACTGAAATACATTTTGATCGTTTTGATTAAAATGTTTACATTGCAAACAGTGAAAATTATTATTCATGCCACGAGAGGTACCGGATCCTGGCAAATAGATTCCGGAACGAAACAGTTCAAAACTGAGGGGTGCATAGGGCTCAAATTTAAGCAGCGAACGGCAGTCAAGCATCGACCGTCATGTCACCAGAATAAGACCCTCAATATTTATTGGAAAGGAGCATCAAGCTGATGATCTCAGTGTACTTTCACTGCCCTGTGAAGGTCATTTATTTAATCTGTATCCTAATAAACTGTCTGGTTTCCCGAGTCGTTGTGGGAGGACAACACAGTCCTTGCGTGACTGACTGTAAGATTACTTTCGATATGATGGTTATTATATCAATATTTCCGCATAAAGACGTTTCCACCGCCATTTCTTGCTTAATTAATTTATAAAATTGTATCAATCTCCTGTTTTCATCCCATCTGTCATTTTACTATATACAGTGCCTTGCGAAAGTATTCGGCCCCATTGAACTTTGCGACCTTTTGCCACATTTCAGGCTTCAAACATAAAGATATAAAACTGTATTTTTTTGTGAAGAATCAACAACAAGTGGGACACAATCATGAAGTGGAACGACTTTTATTGGATATTTCAAACTTTTTTAACAATTCAAAAACTGAAAAATTGGGCGTGCAAAATTATTCAGCCCCTTTACTTTCAGTGCAGCAAACTCTCTCCAGAAGTTCAGTGAGGATCTCTGAATGATCCAATGTTGACCTAAATGACTAATGATGATAAATACAATACACCTGTGTGTAATCAAGTCTCCGTATAAATGCACCTGCACTGTGATAGTCTCAGAGGTCCGTTAAAAGCGCAGAGAGCATCATGAAGAACAAGGAACACACCAGGCAGGTCCGAGATACTGTTGTGAAGAAGTTTAAAGCCGGATTTGGATACAAAAATATTTCCCAAGCTTTAAACATCCCAAGGAGCACTGTGCAAGCGATAATATTGAAATGGAAGGAGTATCAGACCACTGCAAATCTACCAAGACCTGGCCGTTCCTCTAAACTTTCAGCTCATACAAGGAGAAGACTGATCAGAGATGCAGCCAAGAGGCCCATGATCACTCTGGATGAACTGCAGAGATCTACAGCTGAGGTGGGAGACTCTGTCCATAGGACAACAATCAGTTGTATATTGCACAAATCTGGCCTTTATGGAAGAGTGGCAAGAAGAAAGCCATTTCTTAAAGATATCCATAAAAAGTGTTTAAGGTTTGCCACAAGCCACCTGGGAGACACCAAACATGTGGAAGAAGGTGCTCTGGTCAGATGAAACCAAAATTGAACTTTTTGGCAACAATGCAAAACGTTATGTTTGGCGTAAAAGCAACACAGTTCATCACCATGAACACACCATCCCCACTGTCAAACATGGTGGTGGCAGCATCATGGTTTGGGCCTGCTTTTCTTCAGCAGGGACAGGGAAGATGGATGGAGCCAAATACAGGACCATTCTGGAAGAGAACCTGATGGAGTCTGCAAAAGACCTGAGACTGGGACGGAGATTTGTCTTCCAACAAGACAATGATCCAAAACATAAAGCAAAATCTACAATGGAATGGTTCAAAAATAAACATATCCAGGTGTTAGAATGGCCAAGTCAAAGTCCAGACCTGAATCCAATCGAGAATCTGTGGAAAGAACTGAAAACTGCTGTTCACAAATGCTCTCCATCCAACCTCACTGAGCTCGAGCTGTTTTGCAAGGAGGAATTGGAAAAAATTTCAGTCTCTCGATGTGCAAAACTGATAGAGACATACCCCAAGCGACTTACAGCTGTAATCGCAGCAAAAGGTGGCGCTACAAAGTATTAACTTAAGGGGGCTGAATAATTTTGCACGCCCAATTTTTCAGTTTTTGATTTGTTAAAAAAGTGTGAAATATCCAATAAATGTCGTTCCACTTCATGATTGTGTCCCACTTGTTGTTGATTCTTCACAAAAAAATACAGTTTTATATGTTTATGTTTGAAGCCTGAAATGTGGCAAAAGGTCGCAAAGTTCAAGGGGGCCGAATACTTTCGCAAGGCACTGTATATATGGTATGACTGTATTTGCGTAACTTGCATGATGATTGAAACTTTTGGCAAAAAAATAATAAGCTGCCCTGTGAAGTCTTAGTAGCAGAGTTGTAATTTGAGTGAGAAAGCATATTACCCACGGGGCCCAGATGTCTAGTTTTGATGTACATGTGATTGAGTTTGTCAACAAGCAATTTGAAAAAGTGAAATCAACAAAACGTGGAACCATGTCATTTGATTTAGGTTAAGAAATCCACAAAATGTCTTTCTTTAGATTGATGACTTTTTGAAAATCCTATATGTATAATGACCATAACGTTGATTCAACCAGTTTGTTCCCAGTGGGTAGCCACTTCAAGATTTTACATTGCTTCCCTGGTCAGAATATGATGCTCTTGTCTTCTACAGATGGGCAGGTGCAAGCAGGTACTTGTCCTAGCTATTTTCTGTCTGTCCGCATCAGTGATGTACACCTTCATATACCACTATAGCACAACAGAAGAACACACCGATCAATTAGTTCCTCAGCAAATAAGGTACCTTTTTCTTTATCAGCAACTGTTTGTTTGAACTTGTAGTTGGAAGACTTTCACCGGTTATGGTGAAGCCTGAAAACACACTTGTTTTTTTTAAAGACTGTTCTGCCATCGCGAAAATCAATAAAGTACTGTACCAGTTTTAAAATTGTATATTGGTCCTCTATCTTCAGCAATGGGACCTTCTCAGTTCTTGCAGATTGTGTTCTATTTGTCCCTGCGAATCAATAGAGCCCTACCATCCACCAGTCTCAGACAACCCAATTGCACCTGTCAGGGAGGCGGAGTGTTGGTACTGAAAGATCACCTTCCAAAAGACCGGTATGATAACATAGTCAAACGAAGAGCTGAGGAGTACAGGAAGCATCATATCAGGTGGGTGAAAAAACTACAGATGTAACCTGGTGTTACGGAAATCACGTAGCTTAGCTAGTACTCCCCCCCGGCACGAACACGAGACTTGTGCTTCGCAACACTCGTGACCGCCTTCCATTAACATTTCAAGCCAACTGTGGAGTTAGTTTATTGTAATTCCGTTACACTGGCAAGCAGGTCATTTCTGGACATGACATTCTTCCATTTCAAGAATGCTAGAATACTCACCAAATGGATTGGTATGCCTTAGATATGCACATGCGCACGGCCAACTGTACGTGCTGTACTCAGGAAACATTAATGGGACCATTTGATCACCCCCTTAGGACAAGCTCCAGTCTGAACAGGCTTATTTTAGCTCCATCCAACACCCCTCTTCAATATCCAATCCAGGGGTTCACTGTTGTCCCTCTTCAGAAGACATTGATACCAGGTAGCCTATGCAATAGCCATTTGTTTATGTACCGTCCATCAATATAGACTAACTGTGTATATATAGAATGTTCTTTGCAAAGCAGTTACACAATAGATTTCGTAACTCGATATTTAAATTGTGCAATAAAAATATTATTTCAGGTTTAGCTCTCCATGCAGCAAAAAGACAAAGTTACAAGGTTGGTTCGAAACGCTTTGAATGTATACTGGGGTTATTGGTCTTATGTTCTCCATGTTGTAATGAACACCTCTTTGTTGGTGTTTGATTGGACTCTCTGGTAAGGCTATACAGTAAGGATATTTATTGACGTATGTTATGGCTAAAGCCAGTGTACAGACAAACGCAGGATACAAACAAAGTCAATTTTACCCTTAATGTTAAGAGTTACTTGCTCTTTTTGGTGGTGGTTCTTTACATCAGGTGTCATATCTACCATTTTCTGCTTTGCTTTTACTTCATGTAGGGGAGAACGGGGATGAAACTAACACTTTTTTAGTTTTTTGCTATTTACGCAGATCGATAGTGCTAGAAAAAAACATTTTATGATAAACAACTTACAGTATATATGACCTATAACACTATAAACCCTAATTAAATGTCTAGCATACATTATTTTAAAATATACTTTTGTACCTGCCAGGCGGGTCTAAACTAAAACAGGCTTGGGGCAAAATTAACAGCTGGCCGAAAGTGCACAATATCAATCTTATTTACATTTTTTGGGGTTTGTAATGCTCCTTACTGTCAACAAAGGTACTATCAGACATAGTTTCTTGTTTGTGTCGCTTCAATAAATATATTGGTTCGAAATTCATTAAAATTAACCATGCGTCAGAATCGCAATGTCGCACAACCACCACTATTTTTGTAAAACTTATTTTGCCTATTAATCGGACTAAAATGATCACATAATAACTATATTAACCAACATTTCTTTAATGAAAATGTTAAATGACTATTCATGTTTAGCCCTACAAATCAGATGTGCGTCTTTGTCATGCGTACTCCTCGTGACTTAATAGAATAAACATTATTCTCTTCACAAATGGCAAACTCATCATGCTTGAGGTAATTGACCCCCAGAATCATAGCTATAATAATGCATTGATTTATTTTATTATTTTAAAGATGTCATATCATTTTTAAACATTTAGATAACATTATGAAAGCAATATGAATTATAAGAGGCAATGGCCAGTGTTTAAACGTGTTTATTTTATTCCAGGTCATCAGTTGAAATTTCGTCTCACCCAAGACTAGCTAACATGATACTTAAAAGCTATGCTGTCGTTTAGTCACTAGATGGGTTAAGAAAATGACATATGTAAGCACATCTCTACAACCAAAAAAAAAACATTTCTGGGTCCGATGGTCGCGCTGACTTCACTACATCATTCTAGCTTCTGAGTTATCTGAGAAAATGGGGATGTTACTTTCACCCTGTGTAACTTTCGTCCCAGTGTTGTGATACTTGTGATTTGTCCCACAGATGGTTTGTTTATGCTTCTACCGTTGTGACTGGATGGAGTAGGCCTACAACCGCTTCATTTAGTGGACCCATGACAACTGTAACAAACCCTAAGCCATTCTAACTTGCTCCGTTTATTCACCTAACCTGCCGCGTTAGTTATCCTAACCTGCTATGTAAACAAATCATCCGTTTTTTTTCTCCCCCCACACGGGTTCATTCCTCGTTACGGTATGTCTTTTTGAGACCGCATTGAAATGAACAGGATGGAGGAGTTTTTTCCCCAAAATGTTTTCCTAGCTAACTGCCTATCCGCAGACCGTTGCACAAATATTAAAGGCACATGTTCAAATGAAAGTTTTACCATGTAGAACAAATCATCCACCTATTTTTCACATTTGTCTACAATGACAGTAATGCTGACACGTTTTGTGCTCCAAAAGATGCAAATCATTTTTGAACTGTGTATCTAAACGCTAAATCTCAATTCAGTGTTTTTCTGCTTCAATCTCACTTTTATCAGCAAAATGTCATTTTAATACACCCCAGAGGAACTTAATTGATTAGAGAAAGAAGTATGCAGATGCTAACAGGAACCACATTGATTCAACAACTGTACAATCACATAAGTTCCATAGAAGTGGAAAATGGTCCATCTGCTCAACCTTTGGCCTAAGTCTATGAAAACGCTATGGTGTTATGTACCTGCAGGTGACTCTGCGTGTGTCCAGTGGTGTCCTGGCCATCAAGGCCCTTGGAGAGGGAGACCAAGAGGGACAGGGAGAGAAAGAGATCACTGTCCAGTCTACCAGCCTATATGACCTCAACAATCTTCTGGGACGACTGACCTACACCAGCACTGTGTACCGGATGAGGACTGGAGACTTGGGTAAGGCCATAGATCCAGCTTTCCTACCATAGCCATGTCTTCCTCTCCACATGAACTGAGACTCTCATGACGCCACCCGTCCCTGCTCTTTCACCAGCTCACTTCACGTTTGAACACCATGAGGCTGTCTTCCCCATTGTCATCCAGCAGACATCAGTGCCTGTTTTATATGACATAGGAAACGGTGAGATGCCCCCTTTTATTCCCTTGTATTGTAGACAGTATCTGAAGAGTGAAATTGGGGATAATGAATCATCAACCGTAGGGGGAGGATCAAGACTCGGGATCAGAGTGGTGGAATAGACATAAAGGGTACACTAAAGATAATGTGATTGTTAATTTGTTGTTTTTTGGTCATGAAGCTTCTACAGATATGTGCAAATGGCTGCGTCTTTAAAACGGCAAAATTTAGGGCTATCGTCAGGTACCAAGATTAGGTCATCAGGAGGAATTATGACATCACCCCTCGTAGATAATGAAAATATGAAAGCAGAGCAAACATGCTGTCAGCTTGCCAAATTCAACATTCCATGACCCTACTTCCTCCATTCCTGAAAAGTGGAGCTTTTAAAGCATCTTCATCATGAGCCCAAACTCTGCTGGCTTACCAACTTCAACCTGCCATCACCTAACTGCTATCAGCAATGTTGCTGTATTGACATAGCCAAGTCAAATTATTGGCACCTTTTTGATAAAGATAAGCTAAAAAGACTATAAAATAAATAAAAAAACTGAGTTGCTGTATATTGTATGCAAGAAAAGAGAGAAATTGTTATTTTATAGTAATACAACTGCTCAGAAATAGATTTAAGAAGTAAAAAAAGACTCAAGCATAATGACAGACTTTTTCTAAAATGCTTTGTGAGTTTGGAGAACGCATTGGGAGGGATCTTAGACCATTCCTCCATACAGAATATTTTACAGATCCTTGATATCCTGGTATTTGGTAAAGTTCATGATGCCACTGCTTCTTAAGCAACAAAAAAAACATAACATATAACAGTCCGTAGGAACAGTCTGTGTGGAAGCCAGATGTTAAATAAAATTGAAGTTGTCGGGTAACATTTTTGTTGTTGAATTTTACCCCTTTTTCTCCCCAATTGTTAGTAGCTACTATTTTGTCTCATCGCTACAACTCCCATACGGGCTCGGGAGAGACGAAGGTTGAAAGTCATGCGTCCTCCGATACACAACCCAACCAAGCCGCACAGCTTCTTAACACAGCGCGCGTCCAACCCGGAAGCCAGCCGCACCAATGTGTCGGAGGAAACACCGTGCACCTGGCAACCTTGGTTACGGGCTGGGTGCACTGCCGGCTGGGTGCACTGTGCTCAGCCCGCCACAGGAGTCGCTGGTGCGCGATGAGACAAGGATATCCCTACCGGCCAAACCCTCCCTAACCCGGACGACGCTAGGCCCCACGGACCTCCCAGACGCGGCCGGTTACGACAGAGCTTGGGCGCGAACCCAGAGTCTCTGGTGGCCCTTAACCACTGCGCCACCCGGGAGGCCCTCTGGTAACATATTATTATATAGACTTTCCTAATGTAAAAGTCAGTGAGCAGGGTTTGTGCATGCAGGAACAGTCATGTATGCTTTTTTTTTTTTTTTTTTTTTTTTTTTTTACATAATAGTGTAGGTTAACAGGGAGAATAAACCAATATGAAAGTTATCATAATCTTATTGAATTATCAATATTGGTGCCTACCACTTGCAAACATTGTGTATAAAACCTTAAAAGGACCCTTGATACGGGATTTCACATGACTGAGAATACAGATATGCATTGTTGGGCAGAGATACCTTCATTTAAAAAAAAAAAAGTAGGTAGTGGATCAGTAAACCAATCAGTATCTGATTTGACCCCCATTTGCAATTTGCATCGTCACACATCCACTTTGCATAGAGTTGATCAGGTTGTTCATTGTGGCCTGTGAAATGCTGTCCCACTCCTCGTCAATGGCTGTGCGAAGTTGCTGGATATTGGCGGGAACTAGAACACGCTGTCGTACCCGTCGATCCACAGCATCCCAAATATGCTCAACGGGTGACATATGGTGAGTATTCAGGCCATGGAAGAACTGGGGCATTTTCAGCTTCCAGGAATTGTGTACAGATCCTTGCGACATGGGGCTGTGCTTTATAATCCTTGTGACATGGGTTTTACATTACATTATCAAACATGAGGTGATGGAGGTGAGTGTCCCGACAATGGGCCCCAGGATCTCGTCACGGTATCTCTGTCCATTTACAATTGCCATCGATAAAATGCAATTGTGTTCGTAGCTTATGCCTGCCCATACCATAACCCCGCCGCCACCATGTGGCACTTTGTTCACAACGTTGACATCAGCAAACCGCTCGTCCACACAACGCCGTCTGCCCAGTACAGTTGAAACCAGGATTAATCCATGAAGAGCATACTTCTCCAGCATGCCAGTGGCCATGGAAGGTGAGCATTTGCCCACAGAAGTTGTTAACGACGCCAAACTGCAGTCAGGTCGAGACGCTGGTGAGGACAGCGAGCATGCAGATGCGCTTCCCTGAGGCGGTTTCTGACAGTTTGTGTAGAAATTCTTCAGTTGTGCAAACCCACAGTTTCATCAGCTGTCCGAGTGGCTGGTCTCAGACGATCCTGCAGGTGAAGAACCCAGATGTGGAGATCCTGGGCTGGCATGGTTACATGTGGTCTGCTGTTGTGAGGCCGGTTGGATGTACTGACAAATTCTGTAGAATGACGGAGGCGGCTTATGGTAGAGAAATTAACATTCAATTATCTGTCATCAGCTCTGGTGGACATTCCTGCGGTCAGCATGCCAATTTTACGCTCCCTCAACTTGAGACATCTGTGGCATTGTGATGTGTGACAAAACTGCACATTTTAGTGGCCTTTTGTCTCAAGCACAAGGTGCACCTGTGTAATGATCATGCTGTTTAATCAGCTTCTTGATATGCCACACCTGTCAGGTGGATGGATTATCTTGGAAAAGGAGAAATGCTCTATCAGGGATGTAAACAAATTTGTGCACAACATTTGAGAGAAATACTCTTGTGTGTATGGAAAACTTCTGGGATCTTTTATTTCAGCGCATGAAACATGGGACCAACACTTACATGTTACGGTTATATTTTTTTCATTATACAAATCAAACACATATCCACCTCCAATTGCAGTAGGATCTCGGATGTCACTGCATTAAACCAGAGATTCTCTCATTGCAGATATCAACGACCGGGTGACCATCGTCACCAAGACGTTTCTGAGATACACCGAGCTGCAGGTCCTCATCAGTAGCATAAGGACCTATTACAAGGACATCAAAATCATCATTGCCGACGACAGCCTGGAGCCACAGAAAGTGAATGGCTCCAACATTGAGCAGTACATCATGCCCCCAGCACAGGTACAAGCTGGTTTTGGTCAAATTGAAAACCTCAAAGTGGACATTCAACGTGAATTGATGATGGACATAAAATGCATGTGTGATTGAATTTCTGAGTTGAAAGGAATAGAAATAACATTTTATTGAAATGTTATTGTCAGTTATTAATTAACCCAGGTGTATGTATTTGTCTCCAGGAGCAGATCCGTGCAATAAGGGCAACATGCCATAGACTTACACTTACAGATGTAGGATCTTAATTTGAGCCAGTTTGCTACAGCAGGAAAATAATCCTGCAGCAACAGGAAATGTGGATTATAATTAATGAACATTTTTGTAGGGGTTGATGCTTTTTTTCTTCCGTTGGGGCAAGTTTTGAAGTGCAAATTACAAACGTTAGCTGTGCAGCAAAATTCTCAGCAACAAATGAGTAATCAAATTAAGATCCTACATCTGTAACGAACTCCAGTCGGCCACACTGGATTTGAATAAAAATACACTTGAGAAGAACGCAGACAACCACCAAAGCCTTGAAGTTTGAATTGTCATTATCAGCAGCAGTCAGTCAAATGAGCAGGTTTAGGCAACAGCCTTCGTAAGCATGCAAGTTTATTTACATGACGTCACATACGTTTTTCTCATTTTCTCATTGACTGTCAATATATACTGAGCAGTGGAGGCTGGTGTGAGGAGCTATAGCAGGACAGGCTCATTTAAATGGCTGGAATGAAATTAATTAGTCCAATTCTAGCTATTACAATGAGCCCATCCTCCAACCAGCCTCCACTGACACTTAGTGTACAAAACATAAAGAACACCTTCCTAATATTGAGTTGCACTCCCCCCTTAATATAATAGTTTGATTAAGACATTCACATGCTTTGTAAGAATAATTTCCATAACAATCCTGTTTACATGGACACACCTGAAATCAGGCTACCTAATGCTACTTTGATGAATGCAGACAAACGCCAATCAAAGAAAACCGTTCTACCACAGCGAGCATCCTATTTTTGGGAAGCATTTTTTATTCGGAGTTCTGACATATAAAGTTTGTATGTGAACTACTTCCTAGGAGCCATACATTGTTGTTCCGAACACACTTCACTCGCGCTAAAGAGGAAGGCTCGCTCGGCAGGTGGTATCAAATGCACAGATCCAATACCTCTGGTACGCTGATTTGAAGGTGTTTACATGTCCTAATCATTCGAAAGATTGCTCAGAAAACCAGGAGTCTTAATCGGCGTATGCTTACTTCGATTTTGACCTGACGCCGATTTTTAAGATAAACAGAGGAAGGTGACTATTTTACATGACTATTGCATAATCTGCCTACTACCATAATCAGTTTAATATCCAATTATTAGTGTGCATGTAAACATACTCGTGGATTTAACAAGTGACCTCAATAAGGGATCATAGCTTTCACCTGGCCAACCATTGTGAAGCTGTTATGGAATTGTTAGTCTTTAAAAAAAAAATGTACATAAGAAATGTTAAATGTGAAGAAAAGCAGTAGGACAATGTGGCATAAGCTAGAAATAATAGGTGCATGCCAATTGTTCTCCTACCGCTAATGGTTGTCGGCAGAACCCGTCCATTTGTTAGATATCTGCAGCTGCTAAAGAACATTTTGTTTCAGTAAGGGCAGGGTTTCCTTTTCTATGTTATATAGGTGAAGGATCTTAATTTGATCACTGTTGCTGTGAATTTTCACGCACCGTAAGAAAATACAGATGAGCTTTGGGATTTGCATAAATCCACTGAAAACCCGTACTAACACATGGTTCTATTAACTGCGTTGCACTTCTTATGTAGTGTAATTTTAGCCAGCTAATAGCCTAACCACATATCAAGCAACATTTCATGTACGAAACGTTCAAATCCCTTTGCTGCAGGACTATTTTGCGTCGACAGTGCTGGTCAAATTACGATCCTACATCTGTATGCCTTTAGAACCCTGCACCCAAAGACTTTTGATGATGAACTGTTGAGTCGGGAACACATTCTGCTGTTAACAAGTTTACCATTCTTTTTATAGGATATTTTCATCACAGATTGCAAAGTAATTTTGAGGACATTTTCCTTCCCAAAAGGGCTGGTTTGCTGGCAGGAACCTGGCTGTCTCTCAGGTCACGACCAAATACTTCCTCTGGGTCGATGACGACTTCCTGTTCACAGACAAAACCAAGATCGAGAATCTGGTGGAGGTGATGGAGGCCACACCAGAACTAGACGTGGTGAGCAGCGTAACTGTAGCCTGATTCCCCCGATATGTCACCAGGCTAGAACAAGTATTACCTGTTTTGCTTAGACTGGGGCTGGAATTCAGTGGTAGCACAGCTCTCAATCAACACTTTCTCTTCGCAATATTGATGTTGTGAAAACAATTAAAATAAAATAAAATCCTGCTTCAGACCAACTAAGCTATCCACAACTCTGGATCCAAGTACCTGTCTGACGTCATTCTACCCTCCTGCCCCACACGCACATTTCCCTCCTCCAGGTCCCTCTCCCTTCAGCAGACTAATAACTATGTGACAGGGCTTTCAGTTGAGCGGCTCTGTGGCTGTAGAACGTACTTCCATACACTGTCAGGGCTGCAGAGTCTCTGTCCTCGTTTAAGGCACAGGTCAATAACCTGCTGTTCAGAAAAGCTTTCAAAGACCTCTGCTAAATCTATTTGGATCTGGATCTGACAACACATGAATATAGCTTTGCTTGTTGTCTGTGTTCCACACTCTTGGGGGGAAAAAAGGGTTCCAAAAGGGTTCTTCAGCTGTCCCCATAGGATAACCCAATTTGGTTTCATGTAGACCCGTTTTGGGTTCCATGTAGAACCCTCTGTAAAACGGTTTCTACATAGAACCGAAAAGGGTTCTACCAATAACAAAAAATAGTTACACAAAGGGTTCTCCTATGGGTACAGCAGAATAACTCTTTTAGGTTCTAGATACACTCTTAGCACTTTATTTTTACAATTTTCCTATGTTCTGTGTATTGGATTGTTTTATATTCAATTTTTTTTCTAGGCATTGGGTCTGAGATGTGCTTTACAAATGAAATGAAGAGTAATAAATATTATTACTACATGTGGACCTGCTCTGTTCTCTGCCTCCTGTGATCAGGTGGGGGGCTCTGTGGCGGGCCACGGCCAGTTCTACTTCTCTTTGGTGTACGAGGAGGGTAATGGGGAGGACGGGGGTTGTCTGAACAGAAAGGGAGCAGTGAAATACCAACCTGTTCCAGGCTTCCCTACCTGCTCCTTCACTAGCGGGGTGGTCAACTTATTCCTCGGTCGCACCGACGCCGTGCGCAAAGTGGGCTTTGACCCCCGGCTGAAGAGAGTGGCGCATTCAGGTTGGCTTTTAAATTATTATTTTTTTACATATATATTTAACCTTTTATTTATCCAGGAAGTCTCGCTGAGGTCTGAAGAGCTCCATTAGATGGGATACTTTTTGATTTTATTTTATATACATACAGTACCAGTCGAAAGTTTGGACACACCGACTCATTCCAGGGTTTTTCTTTATTTTTACTATTTTTTTACAACGTACAATAATAGTGACGATATCAAAACAGTGAAATAACCCCCCAAAAAGTGTTAAATAAATGTATTTTATATTCTTCAAAAGTAGCCACCCTTTGCCTTGACAGCTTTGCACACTCTTGGCATTCCCTCAACCAGCTTCCTGGAATGCATTTCAATTAACAGGTGTGCTTTGTTAGAAAGTGAATTTGTGGAAATCAAATCTAACTTTATTTGTCACATGGGCAGAGTACTAACGGTGTAATGCTTACCTACAAGCCCTTAACCAACCATGCAGTTCAAGAAGAGTTAAGAAAATATTTACCAAATAAACTAAAGTAAAAAAATTATAAAAAGTATCACAATAACAAGCCTATATACAGGGGGTACCGGTACCGAGTCAATGTGCAGGGTTTGTCGCGGAAATTTGTACATGTAGTTAGGGGTAAAGTGACTATGCTGCTACTTACTGTTTAATATCTATGCAATGTCAAAACAAATGGGTGAGGGGGTCAATGTAAATAGTCCAGATGGCCATTTGATTTATTGTTCTTAACAGCTTCTACCCCCAAGCCTTAAGTATCCTTTTGGTCCTAGACTTGGCGCTCCGGTACAGCTTGCCCGGCGGTAACCGAGAGAACAGTCTATGACTTGGGTGACTGGAGTCTTTGACAATTTTTGGGACTTTCCTTTGACACCGCCTAGTATATAGGTCTCGGATGGCAGGAAGCTTGGCCCCAGTTATGTATTGGGCCATACACACTACCCTCTGTAGCACCTTACGGTCAGATACCGAGCAGTTGCCATAAACAGGCGGTGATGTAACCGGTCAGGATGCTCTCGATGGTGCAGATGTGGAACTGTTTGAGGATCTGGGGACCCATGACAAATCTTTTCAGTCTCCTGAGGGAGAAAAGGTGTTGTGCCCTCTTCACAACTGTCTTGGTGTGGTTGGACCATGATAGTTCATTGGTGATGTGGACACCAAGGAACCTGAAACTCTCGAGCCGCTCCCCTTCGATGTCCCTTTGTAGACTGAATTTCTTTCCTGAATGCGTTTGAGTCAATCAGTTGGGTTGTGACATGGTAGGGTTGGTATACAGAAGAAAGCCCTATTTGGTAAAAGACCAAGTCCATATTATGGCAAGAACAGCTCAAATAAGCAAAGAGAAATGGCAGTGCATCATTACTTTAAGATATGACTGTCAGTCAATATGGAACATTTCAAGAACTTTGAAAGTTTCTTCAAGTGCAGTCGCAAAAACCATCAAGCACTATGACAACACTGGCTCTCACGAGGACCTCCACAGGAAAGGAAGACCCAGAGTTACCTCTGCTGCAGAGAATAATTTAATTTCAGTTACCAGCCTTAGAATTTGCAGACCAAATAAATGCTTCAGAGTTGAAGTAACAGACACATCTCAACATCAACTGTTCAGGGGAGACTGTGTGAATCAGGCCTTCATGGTCGAATTGCTGCAAAGAAACCACTACTAAAGGACACCAATTAGAAGAAGATGTGAGACCAAGAAACACGAGCGATGAGTTGGACCGCAGAGTGAAGGAAAAGCAGCCAACAAGTGCACAGCATATGTGGGAACTCCTTCAAGACTGTTGGACAGGCATTCCAGGTGAAGCTGGTTGAGTGTGCAAAGCTGTTATCAAGGCAAAGGGTGGCTATTTTGAAAAATATATTTGAATTTGTTACTACATGATTCCAAATGTGTTATTTCATAGTTTTGATGTCTTCGCTATTCTACAATATAGTAAAAACTAAAACTTGAATGAGTAGGTGTCTCCAAACTTTTGACTGGTACTGTATACATATTAGTTGTTTAGCTTCTTGATTTATTTTAGGAGGGAGACTTGGCCAGTATGTGTTATGTACAGTTGAAGTCGGAAGTTTACATACACCTTACCCAAATGCTTTTAAACTCAGTTTTTCACAATTCCTGACATTTAATCATAGTAAAATTCCCTGTCTTAAATCAGTTAGGATCACCACTTTTATTTTAAGAATGTGACATGTCAGAATAATAGTAGAGTGATTTATTTCAGCTTCTCTTTATTTCATCACATTCCCAGTGGGTCAGCAGTTTACACACATAGTATTTGGTAGCATTTCCTTTAAATTGTTTAACTTGGATCAAACGTTCCATGTAGCCTTCCATAAGCTTCCCACAATAAGTTGGGTGAATTTTGGCCCATTCCTCCTGATAGAGCTTGTGTAACTGAGTCAGGTTTGTAGGCCTCCTTGCTCGCACACGCTTTTTCAGTTCTGCCCACATATTTTCTATTGAATTTGAGGTCAGGGCTTTGATGGCCCCTCCAATACCTTGACATTGTTGTCCTTAAGCCATTTTGCAACAACTTTGGAGGTATGCTTGGGGTCATTGTCCCTTTGGAAGACCCATTTGCGGCCAAGCTTCAACTTTCTGACTGTTATCTTGATGTTGCTTCAATATATCCACATCATTTCCCCTCATGAAGCCATCTATTTTGTGAAGTGCACCAGTCCCTCCTGCAGCAATGCACCCCCACAACATGATGCTGACACCACCGTGCTTCACGGTTGTGATGGTGTTCTTCGACTTGGAAGCCTCCCCCTTTTTCCTCCAAACATAACGATGGTCATTATGACAGTTCTATGTTTGTTTCATCAGACCAGAGGACATTTCTCCAAAAAGTGTGATCTTTGTCCCCATGTGCAGTTGCAAACCGTAGTCTGGCTTTTTATGGTGGTTTTGGAGCAGTGGCTTCTTCGATATAGGACTTGTTTTTACTGTGGATATAGATACTTTTGTACCTGTTTCCTCCAGCATCTTCACAAGGTCCTTTGCTGTTGTTCTGGGATTGATTTGCACTTTTCGCACCAAAGTACGTTCATCTCTAGGAGACAGAACGCGTCTCCTTCCTTCCCGGTATGATGGCTGCGTGGTCCCATGGTGTTTGTACTTGCGTACTATTGTTTGTACAGATGAACGTGGTACCTACAGGCATTTGGAAATTGCTCCCAAGGATGAACCAGACTTGTGGAGGTCTACAATAATTTTTCCTGAGGTCTTTGCTGATTTATTTTGACTTTCCCATGATGTCAAGCAAAGAGGCACTGACTCCGAAGCTTCTAAAGCCATGACATAATTTTCTGGAATTTTCCGAGCTATTTAAAGGCAGTCAACTTTGTTCATGTAAACTTCTGACCCACTGGAATTGTGATACAGTGAAATAATCTGTAGTCTGTAAACAATTGTTGGAAAAATGACTTGTCATGCACAAAGTAGATGTCCTAACCGACTTGCCAAAACTATAGTTTGTTAACAAGAAATTTGTGGAGTGGTTGAAAAACGAGTTTTAATAACTCCAACTTAAGTGTATGTGAACTTCCTACCTCATCTGTATGTAGATATACAGTATGAGAAGTGAACAAAGTGTATGGCGGCGGTATTGTATAATGTGTGTATTTTTCAGTCGGTTTGTACTGTATATAGCAGTACTGTGTGTCTAAGACAATTATTCCCACCAGTGACATTAAAGTTCATCCTATGCTAAGAGGGCCGGTAAATCCCCGTATAAACCTTTGCACATGTTTTACATTTGAGTAATTTAGCCGACACTCTTATCCAGAGTAACTTGCAGGAGCAGTTAGGGTTAGGTGCTTTGCTCAACAGCACATCCACAGATTGCAGCAAGTCTGTAAACTATGTCAGTAGGAAATCTGGTAAGCTGTGTCAAGACAAATTCGGTTACGTGTGGTAAGTTTAGAAAAAGTAAATTGTTTCTATAGATGTTGCTTTTTTAAACCCATGTTGCTTTTTTAAACCCATGTTGCTGTTTTTACGCTTAAGGCACTGCTGTCTTTGGTAATTCATCTTTTCTCCATTCCACTTTCCCTGTCCATATGTCTGTTTCAGAGTTCTTCATGGATGGGTTGGGCAGTTTGCTGGTTGCCAGCTGTAGTCATGTCAGCATCGACCACCAACCCAAAATTGCAAACGCAAAGTACTCGTCGTTCCGACGTCAAAAATCCAAAGATTTAGAAGACAAACTAGCTCACCACTTCTTCAAGAACCACCTGAAATGTATCCGTTATGGATAGTTTACAAAGAATTACAGTGAAAATAGTGGCGCAATAGTGAGGTGCACGATTCCAAATGTGTAATCGCGGCATCCCGTCTGTAGTGGTGCAGTTCTCTTCAAAAAATGTACAGGAAGCAAATGAGTGAGGTGATGAAACCCGTATCTTTTTTTTACGACCGTTTGTGAAAAAATAAAGGTTTTACAGAGTCACATTTAGAACGGTCTGAAACTGTTGCTCTAGGTACTTTCTCCTCTACTGAGTTCTGTGCTCACAGGAGTGATAAAGAGTATATAGTAGACAGTTGCGGTCAAAAAGTGATTTCTGAGTTATTCCTGTGTTTATGCCCTTTTAAGGATATCCTGTCTGGATGTTCTCGCTATTTTGGGTGTGCTTGTGTAAATTGATAGGGCACCTGTCTCTTTGAAGTAAAGCACATGTTTGATATAAAAAGTAATGGACTGGTGATTGATGTGTGGTGAAGTGACCTTGTTGAAATTAAAGAAAATGTGTTTGAACATTTGAAATGGTTGGGAATTTTTGTAGTGAATGGGGAGGCCTGAGTTTCAACTGTTTGACATTTTTGAAACCATTTGGAATTTATGTAGTGAACTTATGGAGCTGCTGTGTAGTGAGTTTGTGACCCTTTGTAGAGTGAAACAGTCCTTTCTAGGTAGGTCTGCCTGAGTATAAGTAAGTGTTAGTCTTGTCCTGTGAACACTACGAGTGACAAGAAACCCAGAGAGAATCTACAGAAAACATGTCTCCTAGACCAATTCTAGATGTATTGTGTCCTTCATGTCTGGGTCACGATGACAAAACCATCGATGCCATTCTTTGTGATGCACCGGATTGTTTTAATGGTGTGATTGATATGAGTGAAGGCCATATGGGTTACATTTTCCAACCGAATTATTCATCAGTGAAGATTTTCATACACAGCTGCCTCAACACCCCTTTATTTTGCCAACAAACTGGAGGTTTTCTCCTGTGTTTCGCATGAGAGAATGGCTTAAGATAATACTTGCTCTATGTCAGATCGGACAGGCCCAGGAATGAATGAGCTCTTCCTCTGGACCCCTCTCTCCACCCCCCCAAAGGTGTGTGTGTGTGTGTGTGTGTGTGTGTGTGTGTGGGGGGGATAATATCTCAGATAGGGAGGAGTGAGGCCTAAGAGGTTTTTTATAAATTAAGCATCAGCTAGTGGGTCTTGCGACGGGTATACAGAGATGATCAGTTTACAGAGTATAGAGTGCAATGATGTGTCCTATAAGGAGCATTGGTGGCAAATCCGCTGGCCGAATATTAAAGAACATCTAGCTGCTCGAGAGCACCCTTACCTGCCAATCTATGAATTATGTCTCCGTAATCTGGCATGGGTAGGATGGTCATCTGAATCAGGGTTAGTTTGGCAGCTGGGGTGAAAGAGGAGCGATTACGATAGAGAAAACCAAGTCTAGATTTAACTTTAGCCTGCATCTTTGATATGTGCTGACAGAAGGATAGTGTACCGCCTAGCCATTCTCCCAAGTACTTGTATGAGGTGACTACCTCCAAGCTTTAGACCCTCAGAGGTTGTAATCACACCTGTGGGGAGAGGGCATTCTTCTTACCAAACCACATTACCTTTGTTTTGGAGGTGTTCCGAACAAGGTTAAGGGTAGAGAAAGCTTGTTGTAGAGCGTTTAACACAAAATCCGGGGAGGTGCCAGCTGAGTATAAGACACTATCATCTGCATATAAATGGCTAAGGAACTTCCTACTTAGCTATGTTGCTGTAAATTGAGAAGAGCGTGGGGCCTAGGATTGACCCTTGGGGTTTTTCCTTGGTGACGGGCAGTGGCTGGGACAGCAGATGTTCTGACTTTATACACTGCAGTCTTTGAGGTAGGTAGTTAGCAAATCAGGACAAAGACCCCTCAGAGACACCAATACTCTTTTAGCCGGCCCACAAGAATGGAATGGTCTACCATGTCTAAAGCTTTGGCCAAGTCAATAGAAATAGCAGCACAACATTGTTCAGAATCAAGGGCAGTGGTGACATCATTGAGGACATTTTAAGGTTGCAGTGACACATCCATAACCTGAGCGGAAACCAGATTGTGTACCAGAGAGAATACGATAGACATCAAGAAAGCCAGTCAGTTGATTATTTACAAGTTTTTCCAACACTTTTGATAAACGGGGCAAAACAGAAATAGGCCTATAACAGGATCAGCTTGATCTCCTGTTATAGGGAAAGGATGAACTGTGGCTGCCTTCCAAGCCATGGGAACCTCCCCATAATGGAGAGACATGTTAAACATGTCTGAGATAAGGTTGGCGATGATGGGGGCAGCAACCTTAACTTCTTGGTGACAGGGGGCAGTATTTTTCACTTCCGGATGAAATGCATGCCCAAATTCATCTGCCTGCTACTCATCCCCAGAAGGTAAGATATGCATATTATTAGTAGATTTGGATAGAAATCACTCTGAAGTTTCTACAACTGTTTGAATCATGTCTGTGAGTATAACAGAACATATTTAGCAGGCGAAACCCATAGGACAAACCATTCAGATTTTTTTTTAGGTCACTCTTTTCAATGGAGATTTCATTTGGAATCCAGATTTCTATGGGACCTTCTTTCAGTTCCTACCGCTTCCACTGGATGTCACCAGTCTTTAGAAATTGGTTGAGGTTTTTCCTTTGTGTAATGAAGAAGTACGGCCATCTTGAACGAGGGTAGCTTGGAGTGTACTGTTAGAGGCGCGTGACCAGAAAGCATGCTACAGTTTGTTTTCCTCCTGTATTGAACACAGATCATCCCGATCATTGTTACAAAATCACTTCTCATTGTGTACATTTCAAGGTTTCACAAACATAAAACTACTATCTAATTCATGTTTCTCAGACTAACACACTGTTGAGTTTCCTATTTACTAAAGAACAATAATTAAAACAAAACACAAAGTTGTAAAATAATCTGCATATGTTCTCTACTGAAAACAGGTACATCCTAAAAGATTTTGTTGTTGTGGATAAAAATTGTGTCCTCACAACATCTTAATTTAGGAGACTGTTTTATTTTAAATGGACTTAAATTGTATTATTTATGTTTCATACCATGCTAATACACTACCAAGCAATGCAAGCAGATGTGGAATTAACCCCAAAACAGTGGTGTGTCTTTTTGAATCGAGAATTGATCAGGAATTCCAGTAGGCTTGATCCTATTCCTATTCAGGCATCATATAATGCACAGTCACATGCAAATCAATAAACTCCACCAATGAAAATATTGAAAACCTTAACATGACTACTGGCAATATCATTACTTTCGTCACCATCCATCAATGGTTGACTTGCATTCTTTTTATTGGTACATGTACTGAGCTTCCATTGGCTGGAGCCAAGCAATGTGGTAAATGAAAAAGGCCCAAATAAAAAGTAGGTGAAAAAATGTGGTCAAAGTAAAGATTTGCTTTTATATATATTTAACAACAACCAGGTCTTCCTAACATTTGCCATAACTAGTATGCCTTACATCCTGACTCTCTCTGGGCTACCAATTATGCACCTGGGCACACATGGGACGGGTGGGACCACATGCACTTCTAAGTAATTGAGGCGAGAACATAATTGCTATATTGTCATTTAAAATCATTGATCCATAAGAGAACATATGACCAAAACAAGGCGTGACGCTTTTATAGAATTAAAACAACATTATTCTTCATGAGAAATATAATCTTATTATAACGTTTCAGATAAGACCCAAGTGCAGACTGTGCTGAAGTAACAATGTTTATTACATCTACAGGGGCAGGCAAACAAAGGTCAAGGCAGGCAGGGGTCGATAATCCAGAGTAGTGGGGCAAAGGTACAGGACAGCAGGCAGGCTCGGGGTCCGGTCAGACAGAGGTCAGTAAATCCAGAGTAGAGGCAACGGTACAGGACGGCAGTCAGGGTCAGGCAGAGTGGTCAGGCAGGCGGGCTCAGAGTCCGGACAGTCAAGGGGAAAAAACCAGGAGGGGGGGGGGTAAAAAGAGAGACTTGGGAAAAGCAGGAGCTGAGACAACCGCTAGTTGACTTGACAAACAAGACGAACTGGCAACAGACACAGAGAACACAGGTATAAATACACAAGGGATAATGGGGAAGATGGGCGACACCTGGAGGGGGGGTGGAGACAATTACAAGGACAGGTGAAACGGATCAGGGCGTGACACTAATACATGTTTGCATATCCAAAGACATGAAAACTGTCTCCAACATTGTATTTAGCTAGATATAAAACTTTCATATTGGCAGTAAGGTCATTGAGAATAACAATAGACAATAGTTATTGTTGGTAGTTTAGGGATGAAGATAGTGAAGGTTCATGAATTTTGAAGATTTGTTCACAGTGGCGATTCTGAAAGAGGGGGATTCGAACCCAAAATAATAGCATTCTGAAAGATAGGGGATTCGAACCAAAATAATAGCATTCTGAAAGATAGGGGATTCGAACCCCAAAGTAATAGGATTCTGAAAGATGGGGGATTAGAACCCAAAGTAATAGGATTTTGAAAGAGGGGGATTAGAACCCCAAAGTAATAGGATTCTGAAAGAGGGGGATTAGAACCCCAAAGTAATAGGATTCTGAAAGAGGGGGATTAGAACTCCAAAGTAATAGTGGTAAGAAAGATCATAAAGGTAATTTCAGGTTTAGGGGGGTAATAACTTTATGGAAACCACTATTCACACTATGTGGATTATAAACATGTACAGACATAGAGAACAATCACATCAAGGAGGTGTAACAATGATGAATGGCTATTCAATGTACAACCGTAGTCTTCTGTAACAAGCAATATGTGTTACGTATGTTTACATACAGTACATCCATGACTGAATGGTTTCATGAACTCCTTTTAAAGGTTTTGTAAGTTGTAACAGGTCCTCATTCAGCAGTCTGTATTAACCTAGAGTCATCAAAACAACGTTTAGAGAAGCTTGGAGATTGTTCCACAAGTAAGCTGCAAAGAGCCGATTGACCTAACTCTGTACAGACCAAAGGAATTTCCAGAACTAGCAATCCCTGAGACTGTGTATGATAACTCCGACTAGTATGTCTAATGGTTATTATAGATAGCTACAAAGGGAGTTTACAGTATGTCAAAGAGCTTTATAAATGCAAAAAGAGCAATGAATTGACTGACGTGACCTCAAAGAAGGTCAGCCTACTTTAGGATAGAGAATGCAGGGATGTGTACTGAACCTGTACCCATAATAAAACAAAGTGATCTATGGTCAAATGCATCTAATGGCTTTAATGAAGTGGCAGCTGCATTCATATAAATGATTTTGCCATAATCTAGGACCAGTAAGAACATCGACTAAATGATCTGCTTTGTACTATTTAAGCAAGAGGCCTGACCTATTTCTATAGAAGAAGCTCCTTTCTATATTCAGCACCTTAATTAAACTAATTTCTGAATGTTTTTTTTTAAGACAACTTAATGTCTATACTGATACACCATACTAGGTACATACACTTCAATCATTAGAATCCTTTTTTGTGCACTCTAGAAAACAACATATACTTAGTTTATTGTCAGAACGAGCCTTCTTGACCTTAATAATTTAATGTCAATAAAGGTTTTCTGTTAAAAAAAAAAATGAAAGCATACTGTAGTTCAGATCATAATCAGCGGGGCGGGGCAATAGAATACACAACTGTATCGTCTGCATAAAGGAGCAGGAAAAACGTTATTATTATGTTCATATTTTTCTGACCAGACAATATTGTCAATGTATACAATATAGTTGTTTATCAGACATTCTAACATGTAACGCAATGCCTATGTACTTAAAGATGTATATGCAACATTTAAACAACAATTTCGACCTCCCCTTGGGTTATGATGTATATGACATGACAAGATACATTGGCTATTTTAGTCATCCTTTTTTTGATTTACGTGGTTTATAATCCAAAAGTATGTTTTTAGAGGGGAGGGAACTATTGTTCATGTTAAACTGTAGAGAGCGAGAACCGTCGGTGAATCAAGGAGTCACTGATGTTTTATATGCAGTACCACACATATCGAGAAGGCTCGTTCTGACAATAGACAAGGAGCTTTATTAAAGTTTCAAACGAGACTGTCAAGACAGGACCGTACTGTAGTACTGCACTATTACACTGTTACGTACTACTAATGTACTAGAATCTAAGATGCTATGGAATATCTACAGGGGGAACATGTGCACACTATAACACATTCCCCACATCAACTAAGGATGCATACACTGACACTGACGTTGCATTTTGTTATGTGAAAGTAGCATAAGTATGTGTAAAGAGTTTACAATTTTGTTTAGAATATGTTTCTTGTGAATATTGAGATGTGGTACATGTATATATTATTATGTCTTTCAATATGTTACACATTTTTAATAGCACTTGTGAGTTGTAGACATGTTTTTCAGAGGTTATAACACAAATACATATTTGGATTTAGTTACGCGTTGTTTTTTACATGTAATCTATGATCTCATCAACCTAATACATATACAACCTTTTTCATTCACCCCATTGTTATATAAACTGAACTCCATAGTTGTTATAATAATGATTTACACATTTAAAAAAAAAAAGTAAATAGTTAGTTGCATATTATGTCATTGTTGATTCAATACTTTTTGTTGATTTGATACCCAAAAATGTGAAGTATGTCTCACCTGTAACATAATAATAATAATAATGATGATGATTTTGATAATAAGAATATTGTTATTTTTTATAATAATAAAAATCTGTCAATCAACCAAATGTATTTCTTAACTCTTTTTGCATTAGCAGTTGTCAGATAACCAGTCTAAAAACCTAAGACCAATCAATGCATATGTCGAAGCACAGCATCTAGGAAACACTCCCTAGAAGTCATAAACCTAGGACTGAAATGAGAGAGGGGCTGTGCTGAGTACATGTGTCCCTTGTTTTTTTATTCAAATCAAATCAAATCAAATCAAATTTTATTTGTCACATACACATGGTTAGCAGATGTTAATGCGAGTGTAGCGAAATATGAGATGAATAATGTAGGGTAAGTAACATTTATATAAGGTAGCATTGTTTAAAGTGGCTAGTGATATATTTACATCATTTCCCATCAATTCCCATTATTAAAGTGGCTGGAGTTGAGTCAGTGTCAGTGTGTTGGCAGCAGCCACTCAGTGTTAGTGGTGGCTGTTTAACAGTCTGATGGCCTTGAGATAGAAGCTGTTTTTCAGTCTCTCGGTCCCAGCTTTGATGCACCTGTACTGACCTCGCCTTCTGGATGATAGCGGGGTGAACAGGCAGTGGCTCGGGTGGTTGATGTCCTTGATGATCTTTATGGCCTTCCTGTGACATCGGGTGGTGTAGGTGTCCTGGAGGGCAGGTAGTTTGCCCCCGGTGATGCGTTGTGCAGACCTCACTACCCTCTGGAGAGCCTTACGGTTGAGGGCGGTGCAGTTGCCATACCAGGCGGTGATACAGCCCGCCAGGATGCTCTCGATTGTGCATCTGTAGAAGTTTGTGAGTGCTTTTGGTGACAAGCCAAATTTCTTCAGCCTCCTGAGGTTGAAGAGGCGCTGCTGCGCCTTCTTCACGATGCTGTCTGTGTGAGTGGACCAATTCAGTTTGTCTGTGATGTGTATGCCGAGGAATTTAAAACTTGCTACCCTCTCCACTACTGTTCCATCGATGTGGATAGGGGGGTGTTCCCTCTGCTGTTTCCTGAAGTCCACAATCATCTCCTTAGTTTTGTTGACGTTGAGTGTGAGGTTGTTTTCCTGACACCACACTCCGAGGGCCCTCACCTCCTCCCTGTAGGCCGTCTCATCGTTGTTGGTAATCAAGCCTACCACTGTTGTGTCGTCCGCAAACTTGATGATTGAGTTGGAGGCGTGCGTGGCCACGCAGTCGTGGGTGAACAGGGAGTACAGGAGAGGGCTCAGAACGCAACCTTGTGGGGCCCCAGTGTTGAGGATCAGCGGGGAGGAGATGTTGTTGCCTACCCTCACCACCTGGGGGCGGCCCGTCAGGATGTTCCTACGTTCGTAATGACCAGAAGGGTCAGATAATTGCCAGGGTGGCTATAGAGTGGGCATAAGTTCAACACTCAGGAATCAACAGATGGACACTAACACTTCTCATGACTGTCCTGTGAGGATCACAATGGGGCAGATGCGCTTGGGATTGTGCTGATCACCAGACCTTCTCCCACCCGCAGAGGGGAGGATAGAACTGGTGTTGGGGTTTTGACACCTCCACACACGAGGTGAAGAAAGAAACTCACCTTCCTTTAGACCAGAGAGACAAAGACCTGCAGCTCATGTCCATCGTGGTTCGAATCCTGAAGACCAACATGAGGAGGAAGAGGCGAGATGCTCACCTCAGACAATCACTGGTACAGCTGATTAGCTGTCCTAAGTACGGTATCTAGGAAAGTGAATTCAAGTAGGACCATCCTATTACTCTCTTCAGACCATCGTCTGCTCTCATCACCCCACAGGGGATCAATGACATGGCTGATTAGCCTGTCTTCAGAGGATCACTCTTCCAGAACGAGAGGAAGGGAACACCATCTTTTAGTTCTGCTCCAGACTACATGACATGTCATTGAAGCCACAGACAACTAAGAAGAAGGACATCTTGACCTCTTGTGGACAATCAGAGCCTTTACACTCAAGTCCGAGAGAAGGCAAACCAAACCCCTTTCCGAGAAAGCTTGGCTCCGTGTGTGTGTGTTGGGGGGTCTTTGTTGCATGAGGAGGTGTCAGGTTACAAGCTGCGCACACACACACACACACACACACACACACACACACACACACACACCCATTGGGGGAGAGACAGAGGTCCAGAGGAAGAACTATTTAATTTATTATATTTTATTCAAAAACTTTAGTACAGAAATGCATACATATTAAAATCAATTTTATTACATTAAGTTTACCATGCAATATTAAACTATAACCCTGATGTTTTTTTAAAACCTTTGTATAAATCATATATAATAATAGTAATATGTAAAACTACAATTTAAAACAAAATAAATGTTTATATGTATAATTATTATTTTAGGTGTAAAGACAGTTTTTAAATGTATTTCTTCTTAGAAATAAGTATTTTCCTCTGCTTGTAAACCCACAGCTTTTAACCTGACACCTCCCCATGCAACCAAGACCCACACAGGTTAAGGTTAGGGTTAGGTTAAGGTAGTGATTCCCAAACTTTTTATAGGCCCATACCCCTTCAAACATTCAACCTCCAGCTGTGTACCCCCTCTAGCACCAGGGTCAGCACACTCTCAAATGCTGTTTTTTTTATCAATAATGTTGCTCTTTATTTAGCCATCTTACATGTTAAACCTTATTTGTTCATCAAACATTGTGAATAACTCAAAACAGGTTAATGAGAAGGGTGTGCTTGAAAGGATGCACATAACTCTGCAATGTTGGGTTGTAATGGAGAGTCTCAGTCTTAAATCCTTTTCCACACACAGTCTGTGTCTGTATTCATGCTAGTGAGGGCTGAGAATCCACTCTCACATAGGTACGTGGATGCAAAGGGCATCAGTGTCTTAACAACCGATTTGCCAAGGCAGGATACTCTGAGGAGCGCAGCCCTATCCGGAAATCTGGAAGTGGTTTCTAATTCAATTACATTTTCACAGAACCACTTGTTGCAATTTCGATGAGGCTCTCTTTTTCAGATATCGGTAAGTGGACTGGAGGCAGGGTGTGAAAGGGATAACAAATCCACAATTTTGTGTCGTCCGTTTCAGGAAAGTACCTGCGTAATTGCGCACCCGGCTCACTCAGGTGCTTCGCTATATCACCTTTGACATTGTCCATAAGCTTGAGTTCATTTGCACACAATGATGGAAAGACGGGTGTGTTGTCCTTGTTAATGCAGACAGAGAAGAGCTCCAACTTCTTAATCATAGCCTCAATTTTGTCCCACACATTGAATATAGTTGCGGAGAGTCCCTGTAATCCTAGATTCAGATCATTCTGGCGAGAAGAAACATCACCCAGACAGGCCAGTCATGTGAAAAACTCGTCATCATACAAGGGGTCAGACAAGTGAAAATTATGGTCAGTAAAGAAAACTTTAAGCTCGTCTCTCAATAAACAAAAAGTGTCAATACTTTGCCCCTTGATGACCAGAGCAATTCTGTATGTTGTAAAAGTGTTACATGATCGCTGACCATATCATTGCATAATGCACATTTCAGTGTATTTTTGTGTGTGTGTATGTCAGCTGCAATGTGCATTGTAACACTTTGGTCACACAATATTCTATTTTAGATTACCCCCCCCCCCTTCCCTCCCACACATACAAAAATAAATTGCAGGGTTCAGTCATTAATCTAATGGATTAAGACAGACAAGACTCTGAAATGGGATTGGGAGGATTTGACTCAGGAAGCAATTTGTATTTAGGCTAAAGGGGTTGGTCATTCAGGATGTGGCCTTTAAAGGGACAATCTGGGATTGATTCATCATTTTGGATTGATGATATATAGCCATTGATTTTTGAAGAATGTCAATAATAAATGCCTCATGAAATGAGTTCAGTGGTCTTTCTCCGTCACAATCCAAAATATTAGATTGTTGAACTAAATTATCTGTAAATAATGTGATTGCAAACCATCAGTGTAACGCTTAGAAACATGGTTAAAACTACAATTTTGATCTCATAGATAGGCTATGTATGCAAGAACTGACCGTCCATACAAATGAGTGTCTCATTTCTACAGCCCTACAGATGGAGGATCTTAATTTGAGCCAGTTTACTACAGCAGGAACATAAGAGGGGTTGACACACTTTTCATTAGGGCAAATCAAGTCTGACATTTTAATGTGAAAATTACAAACATTAGAAGCCTTTTTAAACATTGAATACACTATAAGTTTGCATTTCCGGCTGTGCAGGAAAATTCTCAACAATAAAAGACTGATCAAATTAAGACTCTACACCTGTATCTGTCCGAGATTGCTCCTTTAATAAGAGGTGACATGAGGCCAGATACCAAATGTGCCAGGCCTCAGGTTCAGATGGGACAGAAGCAGACAACCAGGAAGGTCACTCTTAAGAGGCAAAACAGGGATGAGGGATTGGAATTGTTCGTGCAAGTGAAGTCCAGAAGGATCTATAGTGTATTCAATGTTTAAAAAGGCTTCTAATGTTTGTAATTTTCATATTAAAATGTCAGTTCTTGCATCCATACTCATAACATGCCTGACAATCCTCTTAAGGATCCACCCCTTTTTTTAAATTTTCACCTAAAATGACATACCCAAATCTAACTGCCTGTAGCTCAGGTCCTGAAGCAAGGATATGCATATTCTTGGTACCATTTGAAAGGAAACACTTTGAAGTTTGTGGAAAATTTTATTTGTGGACAGATTTTATTTGTCACATGCACATGTTTAGCAGATGTTAATGCGAGTGTAGCAAAATGCTTGTGCTTCTAGTTCCAACAGTACAGTAATATCTAACAAATAACAACATTATTTAAAGTGGCATTGTTTAAAGTGACTAGTGATCCATTTATTAAAGTGTCCAGTGATTGGGTTTCAATACAATATATACAAGTGATATGAGTAATGTAAGATATGTAGACGTTATTAAAGTGGCATTATATAGAGTGGCATTGTTAAAAGTGACTAGTGATCCATTCATTAAAATGTCCAGTGATTGGGTTTCAATGTGGGCAGCAGCTTCTCTGAGTTAGTGATGGCTGTTTAGCAGTCTGATGGCCTCGGTCCCAGCTTTGATGCACCTGTACTGACCTCGCCTTCTGGATGATAGCGGTGTGAACAGGCAGTGGCTCGGGTGGTTGTTGTCCTTGATGATTTTTTTGGTCTTCCTGTGACATTGGGTGCTGTAGGTGTCATGGAGGGCAGGTAGTTTGCCCCCGGTGATGTTTTGTGCAGACCGCATTGTGCAAACCGCACCACCCTCTGGAGAATATAACACAATAGATCTGGTCAAAGATAATACAAAGAAAAAAAACAACCGTTCTTTTGTATTTTTTTGTACCCGTCATCTTTGAAATGCAAGAGAAAGGCCATAATGTATTATTTGTAAAACAAATTATTTGACCTTTATTTAACCAGGCAAGTCAGTTAAGAACTAATTCTTATTTTCAATGACGACCTAGGAACAGTAGTTCAACTGCCTTGTTCAGGGGCAGAAAAACAGATTTTTTTTACCTTGTCAGCTCGGGGATTCGATCTTGCAACCTTTCGGTTACTAGTCCAACACTCTAACAACTAGACTATCTGCCGCCATAATGTATTATTCTTGCCCAGGTGAAATTTAGATTTTGGCCACTAGATGGCAGCAGTGTATGCACACAGTTTTAGACTGATCCAATTAACCATTGCATTTCTGTTCAAAATTTTGCATCAAGACTGCCCAGATGTGCCTAATTTGTTTATTAATAACTTTTCATGGTCAAAATTGTGCACTCTCCTCAAACAATAGCATGGCATTCCTTCACTGTAGTAGCTACTGTAAATTGGACAGTGCAGCTAGATTAACAAGAATTTAAGCTTTCTGCCAATATCAGATATGTCTATGTCCTGGGAAATGTTCTGGTTACTTAGAACCTTATGCTAATCTCATTAGCCTATGTTAGCTCAACCGTCCTGTGGAAGGGACACAGATCCCGAATAATATTTATTAAACAGTATGCCTATGATATAGTGTATAGGTCTTATACTGTACATGTTCTTATTATCATCTCTTCTCTAATTTGATTTTAACTCTAACCCCTACCCCCCAATTAAATCCATCACAATCCTAACCTGTCCTTACAATACAGAGTTAACATTCTGAGTGAACCCAGTGCAGTTTACCTTTCCAAATCAATTGACTGAATTGGGGGCCTGAGTTTGGGGCTGAGACCGTATGTGAATGAAGGTCTGTCGGTGGGCCTGGCTGTTTTAAAATGCTTTCCTGGTCATTCAGAATGCTCATATTTCTCCCGTTTTTGACCTCTGAGAGTGACCCAGGTGAGATTGGAAGTTTCTTATAATAAGCACAGATCTGGGGCCAGTTTAAACTTTGAAACCCCATGATAAATGTTAGGATTGGCATTGTGAGCATTTGTCTGAAGCTGATACTCTCTCTCTGTCCTCCTGTGACACTCAAAGGTCATATGTGATTTGAGGTTGACATTTGGCGCAGCTAATTATTATAGACTAATCTGATTAGGAACGGGCGGGGGGGTTGTGCAATAGTCTCCTCCCAATCTGCCATCGTGCCATCTGGAGAACGCCCTGAAGAGGAGAGGTGAGGGACAGGGTAAGCCAGTTGAACTCAGGAGGGAGACAACCCAATCGCAGCGGTTCCATAGAGGGCGAGAGACTACAATTTCCCTGCATTGACTGTCCCCACAACCAATAGGTGAGTGTCGGCCTGAGGAGAGGATGTAGCAACTAACTACAGTCTTGGCCATTAGCCTGGACCAGTGTTCAGGGAGATTCTAGCTCATCTGAGCAATTCATTGAATTAAATAGTATGCATTTAGAACAACTTTTAGATTTTTTATTGAGGGATGGATTTTTTTTAATTGACCGGAGTCAACAAGCCACACTACTACATTTGATGTAGTATCACATTTCTAATACAATCAATTATTTGTATAATTGACCCCCTTCAAGTTGTTTTCAATGTTGTTAGACATAACTCTGTTTCTTTTTTTAGATTGAGTGATGTCTGAGTTCTTTTTTTGGGGGGGGACTGAATTTCTGTCTGTGCTCTTCTATTTCTGTCCCAAACAACGGCCTTGTTTGGGACAGAAATTAATGAATGAATGCAGTGTGTGTTTGCTCAGCGTGGCTAGAAGTCACAATGTAATAAAGCTGTTGTCTGCACCACCCACTGTCACAGTGGCTCCCTTACCTGATATGATTGTTCATGTGACATGTAATTGCTCGTTTTGGGTTTGGTTGGTTGCCTGATTATGTTGGCACAGTGTGTTGGTAGAGGCTAGGGTTGAAGTAGGACCCAACAAAGAACACCAACCACATAGCCTTCATGTATTTAAAAAGTTCAGTTGCATGATAGATTCTTTCAGGATAGGGAAGAGTCAACAAGGACTACAGATATGTCAAAAGTTCACTGGTTTGTTCATACAGTCAGATATCTAAGGTTCCCCTTTTGTAGGCCAGCGGATTAATTTCCCTCCCCCAAAAATATAGTGTAAACTGTATATATTTTGGAACTCAGTCGGTGTATTCTCAATTCCTGGCAACTAGCCATACAAACTTAGACAATGTATAGGGTGCATTCTTATTGGATAATCCTGTTCTGCAACCTTCTTTAGCTTGTTGTGACATCATAGGTTTATTTTACCACACATGCAATAGAAAACAGGCCAGGGTGCCTTGGACCGGTCATCCCAGCATGAGATTCCTAAGAAAGAGGAATTACATGGATTTGAAAGGTGAAGATTAAGACCTGGGTTCATGGGCTTACCCATTGAAGCGCTTTGTTGAAGACAGATAGAAGAATTTCAAACAAGTATGCCAACCCGTTCAATTAGTGAAGTCATTCACAAATCCCAAAGACCCTCACATGGATTTGGATGAATTGTGATCAATATTGACAAGCAACAAGATAAGAGGTACTTGTTATAGCATGGTGAATGTTTGTTGTTTATTCTGTGTGCCCTCTCTCATGCGTCCTCTCGCCTCCTTCCTTCTCAGGGAAAGATGGCTCGGGATATGTCAGACGTTGACATCCTTAAGATGGAGCTGGAACAGCTGAAGAAAGAGGTCTCGACGCCCAGGGAGCCTGTAAGTATCATCAAAGGGTCCACGTAGAGAGGCTCTGTAGTATGACAAAGGCATCCCTGCAAACTGACACCGTCCCATTGAACTGAATTAGAATGCTGCATTGAAAGAATACAAACTTCTATTGACCCCTCTCCATTTCTCTTAGGTGTCCAAGACATCCAAAGACATCATGGACTGGTGTGAGGCTGCGTCTGGTACCGACCTCCTGATAACAGGAGTACCAGATGATAAGAACCCCTACAAGCCTGAGAAGGGAGGCTGCATAATCACCTAGCACACAAGGACACAGGGAAAAACATCATATGTATTTGTCAGTTTCAGCCTTTTCAGCACTGTAAAGAGTGGTACATAGCTGCAGTAAGTTAGCCATGTGTTCCCATGTGACTACCCACACGAGAGACTTCCACTAGGTTAGCCAGTTTTGGACAACACAACATTGCACACTGACTGGGCTACGCAAAGGTCACCTCAGGAGGAGGATATTTATCCGGGGACAGTTCAGGGGACAGGAGGGATCATTTGGTTACGATGGTGTCCTTCCTTTCTCTTTGACGATCTATGACCCTAACCTCCTCACCTGTCAGTTATCTCTGGCGGTTCTAGAGCTTCCAAACAGGCTCCGGAATGTTCCAAGTGCACCCTCTGACCTGGTTTTGTTTGGCTTGTAAATAAAGTGTATCCACTACAGCAGTTTCTTCGACGTCTCTTGGTTCTCTGTGTGACTTCTCTCTGTGACTTCTCTCTGTGACTTCTCCCTTGTTTTGCACCTCATATGAACATGGATCGTCTCATGCTGCACGTATCCCTTGATTCAATCAAGTTGTAATGTATGTTTTAGAAATCAACATTTTGATCAGAAGGTGGGTTGATGTATGATATATGTCACTGTGAACGGATACAGTCCCATTGAACTAGAACGTTGAATTGTAAGAATTCAAACTCACCTTTCGTTTTCAGTCAGACGTTATTCGGATAGTTTGTCGATCTCTTGATATCCAACAGCTTGCTGAGTTAGAATAAGGGTAAGGGTTGAGGTTAGGGTAACAGTTACCTTTCGGGTTAAGGTAAGGGTTAAGGTTAGTAGATAGTTAGTTGAAATGGTGTTGAAAGTTATTGTTGTTAACTACAAAACATCTACTTGGGACTATCCAAATAAGTGGTCTCTCTCTCTCGTTCTCTCGCTCTCTCGTTCGCTCGCTCTCTCTCTCTCTCTGTCGTTCGCTCGCTCTCTCTCTCTCTGTCGTTCGCTCGCTCTCTCTCTCTCTCTGTCGTTCGCTCGCTCTCTCTCTCTCTCTCTCTCTCTCTCTCTCTCTCTCTCTCCATGAATGGCAAAACTACTGTTGCTAAATCAAAGTGAGACAATGACAACAATAACAGTAAAAAAATGAATAATAGTCATGGTGATTAGAGAAAGGAAACATATACAGGTACAAATAAAATAAACACCAACATAAAGTGTCTTAATTAATAGGGTGTTGGGTCATCCTCCCTCTATCGGAGGGATGCGACACCACTCTTCCACAATAAATTCCGTAATTTGGTGTTTTGTTGATGGTGGTGGAAAACGCTGTTTCAGGTGCTGCTCCAGAATCTCCCATAAGTGTTCATTTGGGTTGAGATGTGGTGACTGAGATGGCCATGGCATATGGTAAACATCGTTTTCATGCTCATCAAACCATTCAGTGGCCTCTCGTGCCCTGTGGATGGGGGCATTGTCATCCTGGAAGAGGCCACTTCCATCAGGATAGAAGTGCTTCACCATAGGTTGAAGGTGATCACACAGAATGGTGTTAATTGGTGTTTAACTTGCCCTCTAAACCATGCCAGGAAAATATTTTTTATATGAATACAAATTTAAATAAATAAAAATTGTAATAATAATGTGATAATATAAAAAACATTTTGCTTTGATAAGTAAACAAAAAGAGGAAGATATGAAAGGTTTATTTCCAAAACGATATACAGTATACACCAATTTTTCACATTTGTGTTTTTTTCATCAGATATTATTGCTTTTGTGTACCTTCATATGTGTGTAAAATATTACTGTTCTCAGATTTTTTTTGTGTGCAAAAAGCTACATATCCATTGTTTAGATGGAATGGAATGTTCATACCCTGTATATTTGACTGTGATATGTGATTGTCTCACCTAGCTATCTTAAGATGAATGAACTTGCTGTAAGGCACTCAGGATAAGCGCATCTGCTGAATGAAAAAAAAAACGTGATTCATTGTCTCTCTGAAATGAAACCATCAAGTGATAGATTTTAAACAAACACATGGCTGTCATTGAACAACCCCATGCCATGATTAGATAGTGAGAAAAACACACCCATCTCTTTCCTAGTTTCTTTCAACAATAAAAAGCTAATTTAGCAACATTTAAAAAAAAAAATACATAGCGTTTTGGAGAGAAACTTCATACAGCGCCTTCAGAAAGTATTCATACCCCTCCACATTTTGTTGTGCTACAGCCACATTTCAAAATTGATTAAATATTTTTTTTCTCAGCCATCTAAACACAAAACCCCATAATGACAAAGTGAACAAGTTTTTTGACATTTTTGCAAATGTATAAAAAATATAGTAAATACATATCTAATTTGCTTAAGAATTAACAACCCTGAGTCAACAGATTTTAGAATCCTCTTTGACATAAATTACAGCTGTGAATCTTTCTGGGTGAGTCTCTAAGAGCTTTGCACACCTGGGTTGTACAATATTTGCCACTTATTTTTCGGAAATTCTTTAAGCTCTGTCAAGTTGATGGTTGGTAATTGCTAGACAACCATTTTCAAGTCTTGCCATAGATCCTAAGCAGATTTATGTAAAAACTGTAACTCAACCCCTCAGGAACATTCACTGTCTTCTTGGTAAGCAACTCCAGTGTGGATTTGGCCTTGCGTTTTATGTTATTGTCCTACTGAAAGGTAAATTAATCTCCCAATGACTGATGGAAAGCAGAGGGAACCAGGTTTTCTTCTAGGATTTTGCCTGTGCTTAGCTCCATTCCATAAATTTTTTTATCATGAAAAACTCCCCAGCCCTTAACAATTACAAGCATACCCAGAACATGATGCAGCCACCACTATGTTTGAAAATATGGAGAGTGGTACTTAGTAATGTGTTGCATAGGATTTGCCCCAAACATAACATGTTGTATTCGGGACAAAAAGTGAATTGCTTTGCCACATTTTTTGCAGTATTACTTTAGTGCCTAGTTGCAAACAGGATGCCTGTTTTGGTATATTTGTATTCTGTACAGGCTTCCTTCTTTTCACTCTGTCAATTAGGTTAGTATTCTGGAGTAACGACAATGTTTGTTGAAAGTGTCATTAATAACTTCAACGTGCTCAAAGGGATATTCAATGTCTGCTTTAAAAAAAAGAAATCTTTGTGAAGAATTGGAAACCCTCCCTGGTCTTTGTGGTTGAATCTGTGTTTGAAATCAACTGCTCAATTAAGGGACCTTTACAGATAATAGCACTGTGTGTGGGGTAAAGAGACGAGGTAGTCCTTCAACGACCCTGTTAAACACCATGATTGCCCACAGAGTGAGTCCATGCGACGTATCATATACATTTTTTAACGCTGAACTCATTTAGACTTTTATCATAACAAAGGGGTTGAATGCAGTGGAGGTATAGGCGCGGAACGCACGGATATACCACAAAGTGTGTTTCAAAAATCATCAAAGACAAATTATTTTTAACCTAAAGCATTTAATAGTGACATGTATAGTACAATATCATGGGGAAGGGGAAGGAGAGGGCTACTTACACCGTGTGGGAAAGGGATCACAGCAGGGATTGAATGAGGGTATGAGACATGAGTTGAGGTGTTCAGAGGCTTGACCAGTGCAGGACAGGATTTGGCTGGGAAGACAAAAAAACAATAACACAAAGAGACAGTTGTCACAAAGAGCTAAGAATGAGTTAGTCCAAGCAAGGAGTAAAATCGTTGCCGTGTAAAAAGGTGATTGTGATTGACTCGACATACAGTAACGAGAGAAAATCAATAGGGTTGCTCACAGTGCTTGGAGGGGAAACATTCAATGTGCCAGTGGATGAGCGGGCACGTGAGACGTCGTGGCTTCAGTTCATGTCAGGAGAAAGTTGACAAAGGTAGTGGAGTGGACTAGTCATCACCTCAGGGAACAGGAGGAGACTTAGCTGTAAATACAAATAGCAGGTACAGTAGACTACAACTGATGAAGCAGAACTCACAGGGCTGACCTTGCTTTATGCATCTTTGCATCATGCAGGCCTATTTTTTTTTGAAACCCTTATTTAACTAGGCAAGTCAGTTAAGAACAAATTCGTATTTACAATGACGGCCTAGGAACAGTGGGTTATTTGCCTTGTTCAGGGGAGGAACGACAGATTTGTACCTTGTCAGCTCGGGGATTCGATCTTGCAACCTTTCGGTTACTAGTCCGACGCTCTAACCACTAGGCTACTTGCCGCCCCCATGCAACTGTAGGCCTTGTTAAAAAAAAAAAAAAAAGGACTCACATCTGCCATCACTATTATTTTGATTGATTTATTCCAGGTAATAATTTGGGTTTAAAAACGTATAGGCAGCCTAGCCAGCCAAATTTGGAATATATTCTAAATTTGATCACATTCACATTTTCTCCTGACACCCAAACAAACTATAAATACATAACGTTACCATTTAGTTTATCCTGACCAGATGGACCGGGCACATAGGCTGTATGCACCTGCTCTTATTAGTAGCCTACAGTTGATCAGACGGAAAGATTGTCTCGTTTTCATCCCATCCCATTTTCATCTCCAATGTTTAAGGGTAGCCTAGGCTGCTGCAACATTTATGCCATGAGTTTTTGCTTGTGTCTGTCTGGAGTGATTACGTGTTACCATCGTTGCTAAATAAATACCGAAGGAAAGTGCACAGCCTACTTTGTGTGCCGCGTCAACCTCTCTAATCCAACTTTGAATGGATGATGCGATGGAAGCTATCGAATCATTCGGAATTGTTTTCGACATCCCAGAAAAGATGTTCAGCATGTAAAGCATCTACAGGCGGCTTGATGATAGGCTCCCTGTTAACCAGCTATACATTTGATACCAGTTGGTATTGAACGCTCGCACCTTTTCATCCTTCTTCATGAAACTGATCTCAGGCAGAGGTCGACCCTCGCCTTTAATTTGCACCTTTTCATCCTTCTTCACGAAACTGATCTCAGGCAGAGGTCGACCCTCGCCTTTAATTTGCACCTTTTCCGTGTATCCCAGAGAATGAAAGGGGTTCTTCAACACATAGAACCCCCATAATGCTCTGTGGCACAATCTCAATACAACACACTAGGTTCAATCTCTGATCCTGCATCTATGATTGGATGGACAACATGTCAGGTCATACAGCAAAAGCTTTGATTGGTTGGAGGACGTCCTCCGGAAGTGGTCATAATTACCATGTAAGTTTATGGTAATGGAAGGGGGTGAGGCCTACCTCCCTCCTAGGTTTTGTAATGAAGTCAATGTAGCCAGAGGAGGACGGAAGCTAGCTGTCCTCCAACTACACCATGGTGCTAGCCCAGACAGTGCTGTTGAAGTTACTGTAGACCTTCATTGCAAGCACTGTATTTTAACAAATTATTTGGTGACATATGAATATATTTAGTATAGTTTTATCTAAAAAGGAAAACATTTTTAATGTTTCACTATTTTTATGACATTTCACTGAGGAGGATGGCCCTTCCTCCTGTGAGGAGCCTCCACTGGTTGAATGCTTATTGACTCAAGACATTTCAGCTTTTCAGCAAATTTGTAAAATTTAAAAAAAAACAGAATTCCATGTTGACATTATAGGGTATTGTGTGTAGGCCAGCGATGAAAAATCTCAATGTAATCCATTTTATATTCAGGCTGTAACACATCAACATGTGGATAAAGTCAAGGGGTGTGAATACTTTCTGAAGGTGCATCAAACATTAGGAACACCTTCCTAATACTGAGTTGCACCCCCATTTTTCCTTCGGAACAACCTCAATTCGTCAAGGCATGGACTTTACAAGGTGTCGAAAGCGTTCCACAGGGACGCTGGCCCATGTTGACTCCAATGTGTCCCACTGTTGTGGCAAGTTGGCTGGATGTCCTTTGGGAGGTGGACCGTTCTTGATACACACAGGAAACTGTTGAACGCAAAAAAAAACAGCAGTGTTCCAGTTCTTGACACAAAGCGGTGCGCCTGGTACCTACTACCATACCCCATTCAAAGGTACTTAAATATTTTGTCTTGCCCATTCAGTCGATGAATAGCACACATACACAATCCATGTCTCAATTGTCTCGAGGCTTAAAAATCCTTCCTGTCTACACCCCTTCGTCTACACTGATTGAAGTGGATTTAACAAGTGACATCAATAAGGGTACATAGCTTTGACCTGGATTCACCTGGTCGGTCTATGTCATGGAAAGAGCAGGTGTTCTCAATATCTGTATACTCAGACACAAGGAGATCATGCAGTATACATGGAACCGCACTGCATAGACACAACGAGATAAGCTAGCCGTAGTGGGTCAGTAGTGGTGGGTGTCAGTAGTGGGTGTCTGCGTTTGTGTGTGTGTGTGTGTGTGCGTGTGTGCGTGCGTGTTGTGTGTGTGTATGTGTGTGTGTGTGTGTGTATATGTGTGTGTGTGTGCATGTGTGCGTGCGTGTTGTGTGTGTGTGTGTGCGTGTGTGCGTGCGTGCGTGTGTGTGTGCGTGTGTGTGTGTGTGCTTGTGTGTGTGTGTGTGTGTGCGTGCACATGGTTTTGTATGGGTGTGTCTCTCTCGCGCTCCCTTTCTATCATGCTTTCTTGCCCATACATATCTTTGAACATCGTCTCCGGGACTTAACGAGAGTGTTGCACATTGATATTGAGAGACTAGTCGGCATCTGCTCTGCTGGTCGTACTGAACCACTTAATCTGATCTGATTAATTCATTCCTTGATTCCCAATCAGCCCCTAATCTAATCATGGACAGGATCAACCCCCTCCCCCTCACTCTCACAGGAAATACTGTACTACCCTTCCCACATGCAAACGTTCTTGAGAAAAAGTGTGTTGAATCATCCCTTTGTCCCTGTCTTCATTTGAATATTAACCATGGTATGTAGTTGTTTTATACCTACCTTGGTTGCATGCGCTGACTGTAAGCCACTGTGGATAAGAGTATCTGCTAAGTGACCCAAATGTAAATGTACAAATTCATCAGCGCTCATTGCTGTGGGAACATCATTTTCCATTGACGTCAAGCCTAACGACACGTTTGTTTGTTGTTTGTGCCTGAAGCTCCTATTGAAATAGGATGACTAAGTGAACATATGCAGCTGTTTGTAAAGTGGGAATCATGCCACCTTGCGACCTGTTTGTTCAAGAACACCCACGTGACCGGAACGTCTGGCTCCACTTGACGTTACATGGGACCAACACTAGGTGGTACTGTTGACCACATTTTCACTGTTAAGCTTCCAGCCAAGACGGACTGTATTGGTACTGTATGGTTCCAGATTGCTTCAAATGGAAACTCACCCCAATGCTAGATATCTATTGTTGTACCCTTTAACTGAACTCTCTCAAATTAAGGAAAACGGCTTCTCCAGAATGGCTTAATTTGCAAACCACTCCCAAATATTAGGTACATAATCTAACATGATTTAAAGCCGTCTTTAAAAAAAATGTTTGTCATTATTTCTGAAAGCCTCTCATATGAACTACATCAGTTTTTGATGGTTTTATTATTTTATACCAGAGATTTTGAAATTGTGTACGTTGTGTGTGTGAGCGTGCATATGAGCGAGCGAGTGTGTGGGCATGTGTGTCTAATGGCTTGTGGCTGCTCTGGAAACACTTTCTATCCTACTGTATGGGAACTGCAGATCTGTGTATGTGGCAGACCTGTGACTGGGAGAGACAACCTCCTTGAACCTTCATTCACAACACTGCTACATGAATCAAAATGGGTCAAAAACACACTAGTGATATTACTGTAACATTTTCACTCTTTCAACATCCAACATTTCCCTCAGAGGAGAAAGATTCTCTGAATCACAGCAGTCTGTCTGTGAGCGTAATAATGGGATACTGTCTTTATACTATGAATAGCCAGCCAGGGCTAAGTGAGGACAGGGTAATTATATGTTGCTGTGTGTGTGTGTGTGTGTGTGTGAGTGTGAGTGTGTGTGTGTGTGTCGTCTGGGCAGTGATGGTGGTGACTACCAGGTCTGAAGCTCCCTCTGCAGGTCAAGCGGGTCAAACAGCCTCATAGCTTGCCGAGACTGTTTAGTGTTTCCAAAGCTGGGCTGGTAGACAGGGCTTTGCATCCCAAATGGCACCCTATTCCCTTTATACTGCACTACTTTTGAGGTCTCTGGTCACAAGTGGTGGGCTATATAGGGAATAGGGTGACATTTGGGACAGAGGATATTAATGCGAAACAAATGCTGAGAGGGTATCTTCTGAGACCTCGCTGGAGGACACAGTGGAAGTGCAATTGAATGCATGTGAACAAGAAACAACAAGCCCTTGTTGCAGCTTGTATCATAACTTTCATAGCCACACCAAAGGGGCCTACATCACAGAAAATGAATTGTACAGAGTTGCTGACTCCCAAGGGAGGAAGTTACAAGGGAACAATTAGGTGAAGTGTTTATCGGGCACTAAGCATCAATTGATCCTATATTAGGTGTAAAGTGGACATGGAGCAAGATCTAAAGCGTGAATCTGCTGAGGGCTCCCAGAAAAGGGAGCGCTAATCTTTGCTTTAGCTCAGGCACATATGGCGTCACGGAGTGGTCTCACAGTAGGATACACTTCAATCCCCCTTGATACATTTCCTGCCACAGCACAGGCTCCAGGTCAAACCCTGGTGGGTCGGCACTGTAGAACCTGACACACACAGCGCTTTAGGGTCTGAAATGTCTATGTGTGTGTTTGTATGATTGTACTTAAAAAAAAATTATAATAATTTTGTTTGGTTTCTTATGCTCCTGCCTCGATTGTGTTTGGTGTTGTCATGCAGGGCTCCCTTGTAAAAGAGACCTTGGTCTCAATGGGACTCTCCTCTCCTCTCCTAAATAAATAAATAATAGATCCTGTGGTCATGTATCAACATCCATCTTTTCAACACCTATTGGCATTTGGACAACACCCTACTGTTCACACAGCAGATTCAGCTCTCCTCCTCTTCCCTGGCGATAGCACACGGTTACAGTCGGTTAACGATTGTCACTGAAGAGCTTCAAGTCGTCAAGGAGAAAACAAAAGTAGTCAGGCGCATGCTCGCCTGCAGCCTTAGATTCGTCTTGGCAAAATATTGACGGGGAAAGAAATGGGTGTCTTCTGTGCTGTGTGTTATGCGTTAAATGGAATGACAGATCTGTTTAGGAGTGTCTCTACGTCTCCTTAGCTCTGTAGCTGGGATTGAAGTAGAGATGTATTGTAAGAGGGTCACTCCTTGAAAAAAAATCTTTGTTATCTTTATTCTACAGGTACGTCGACCTACGTAGGTAAAAGGACAAACACACACACACACACACACACACTCCGCCGGACCATCTGACGATACGCATGTCTCATGTTCTGTCACAAGCTCTGTTGTCATTATATGATAAGACTATGGAACCTCCCAATGGCCAATCAATATTCACCAGGTAGGTGGCTACTGGCTACCGCCCTCATACAACCCTATAGAAATATAGTTTTTTTAACCTCTTTTACCTCTCACAGCATTAGATATAGTAGGCCTCTTAACCAAACGTGAAATATGCAAAGTGGTGAAAGTGAGCGGTTACAAGGCTAACATTTGGACATGAAAACAGGTTATCTTTGGAGGTGTCGGAAGGCTTCCTCGTTAGAATTTGTCTTCGCCCCGTGCGTTTATTTACCAGCGTCCCCCGGGTCGCCCTGACCCGTGTAATCACCCTGGCAACTATTTAGACAAGGCCTGAATCAAAGGTGCAGTGGGAAGCCTCTGACTTCCCAGGACTAAGTGGACATTTCCTAAGGAAACACGGAACAGATTGACTTGGCCCAGAGTGAGAATAATGCCCTCTTTGTGAGAAACGGGTTGGGGAGCCAGAGGTAGTATAGTCTAGCAGCAGCTCACCTACTCTTCCTCTCTTTCCGTTACTCTCCATCTCTCTCTCTGTCTCGTGTGCTCAATCTCTATCTGCCGATGGCTTACGGTAAAGTGGCTTACTTTGTTCGTGTCCTTTGCACTCTTGTAACGGGTGCTGTCGGTGGAAGAAGGTGAGGACCAAAGCGCAGCGTGGTAAGAGTTCATCTTATTTAGTGAAAACTGAATAAAGCAACAACCGGCACAGTTCTGTCTGGTGTAGACACACAAAGACTGAAAACAACCACCCCCAAAACACAATGGGAAAACAGGCTACCTAAATATGGTTCTCAATCAGGGACAACGATTGACAGCTGCCTCTGATTGAGAACCATACCAGGCCAAACACAGAAATAGCAAATCATAGACAAACTAACATAGACAACCCACCCAACTCACGCCCTGACCAACTAAAACAAAAGACAAAACAAAGGAACTTAGATCAGAACGTGACAACTCTTGACTGCTGGTCTGAAAGATATCATGACCGAAAATTCACATTGTTGACATAGGTGTAAACATTTAATGTACTGTGGATCGCAAGTGATGTGCCTGTGGGACTGTCAAGTGTTTTGACAACACCTAATGTTCCATCTTGAGAAGAGACCGTGGTAGACTGGTATAGTCTTTGAAGTGAGTAGACGACGTGCCAAGGGGTAAAGAAGGCAGGACATGTATCTAAAGGCCCAGAGGCGGACGTAATAACGGGTCAAAAATAGTTTCTTGCGTGTTGTTTGCCCACAATGGCAGATTGAAAGGTTTCCCACCCTTGAAGATTGCAGAGACGATGGATTTTAAAGAGGATGTTTAGCCGTTCCCCAACAGAACTTTTAAACAGGCTCTTTTTTTTTGGGAGGAGTTTATTAATCCATTCCCTTTAATTTATCCAAGGTGAGCTATCGGCTCAAACGGGTCGCCATTATTCCCTAAGCCACATGGGCAAGGATGATGGTGGATTTGTTTGCAGAAGCAGGATGAGCAGTGAGATATATTTCTCATAAATACTGTAATACTGCAACTAAATAATGTGGGCTCGGACGCACGAGCGCGCACACACACGGGTGTGACATGCAGGGTGCATGACCCCTTGTAGTCAGTGAGCAGCCGACCTCTCCCTAGGGAACTCCAGCCAGTCACAGAATAGAGTGAATCACGGTGTGTGGGTGTAAGCGGACTAACCAACACTGGCAATGAGAGCAGTTAATAATACTGGAACAAGCATTGTGCCCAGACGACCGACCGACCGACCAACACACACACACACACACACACACACACACACACACACACACACACACACACACACACACACACACACACACACACACACACACACACACACAGAAACATAGAATTACCCTGTCTTAGCCCTGGCTGGCTATACATAGTATAAAGACATTATCCCATTATCACGCTCACAGACAGACTGCTGTGATTCAGAGAATCTTTCTCCTCTGAGGGAAATGTTGGATGTTGAAAGAGTGAACATGTTACAGTAATATCACTAGTGTGTTTTTGACCTATTGTGATTCATGTAGCAGAGTAGCGTTGAGGAGACAGAAGAATGGTGCCATGGATAGGTTGATAACAGGAATGTGTTTAGTGTCTGTGATTCTGTAAATATACACAGCCATGTTCAGTAGGACACAGCCATGGTTGAACGGGGAATTCAAAGGTGGGGGAGCACTATTTGGAGGGGTTTAGGGTAAGGGTTGAGCCTAGGTTGAACGTAAGGCTAGGGTTAGGGTCATGCCAAGACTAGGTTTGGGGCTAGTATTTGTATCCTACTCATTTTCAGAACCAATACGAGTTTGGCTCCTACCTGGCTTTCTTTTTGACTCAAGGTGTGGAATAAAATCACACGTTTCTTACTGGACACCATCAAATACCTCCCCATTGCAGTGTGTTTCAAAACCTTTCCTTCTACTGAACACAACCTAGGTTTGCTCAGACTGACATGTGAGCCCGGGAGAGCAGGAAGAGGAAGAGCGAGTCTTTGTCAGTCTTTCCAAGACGAGCTCTGGGCTCCTCTGGCTGGCCTGACTGGCTCCGCTCTGACAAGACTCCCAGCTGCAGCGTAGCCAAGATGTCCGCTTGAAGGCCAATCAACCAAACCCCAGCCCGGAGAGAGACGAGGGCTCAGGTTCAACTCACACGTGGACTCTCCATAGAGGTGTAAGGTGAGCTTCCCTGATAACTACATCTATCATTGCGTGTGCCGTGAGTAAACCTGCATTAGTTAAATTGTTTGAGTGGGTGATGAAGATTGTGCTGGAAATGTTTGATTACTGAAATTATTATGGAGGTGTTTTTACCGTAACCGAACACTGAAAATACTGTATATTATGGTTCTATGTTATGACAATGTGTTATGACATGGTATGAACTAATGACAGAGAATTAGGCCACATTGTTTATAACTTTAAAAAAAAAAAATTAAACATATTTTGGACATAATGTTGCTGCCACTGTCTCTTATGACCGGAAATAACTTCTGGACATCAGACCAGCGATTATTCACCACAAACTGGCAGAAGCTTTTTTTTCCTTTAACGAGTCAGACGAGCCCGGCGTGAACGACATACTGCTTTCCAGGGAACAGGCCCAGATCCCTGTCATTTGCGTGAAGAGATGACGGAGGATCGACGCCTTCCGTTCTTCTAGCTAACGTGCAATCATTGGGAAATAAAATCGACAACCTACGAGTAAAATTAAACTACCAACGGGACATTAAAAACTGTATTATATTATACTTCACAGAGTCGTGGCTGAACGACTAAATTATCAACATACAGCTGGCTGGGTAAACGTTGTGTCGGCAGGATTGAACAGCGGCGCCTGGTAAGACAAGGGGCGGCGGACTATGAATATATGTAAACAACAGCTGGTGCATGATGTCTAAGGAAGTCTTGAGGTTTTGCTTGCCTGAGGTAGAGTATCTCGTGATAAGTTGTGAACCACACTATTTACCTAGAGAGTTTTCATCTGTATTTTTCGTAGCTGTCTACATACCACCGCGGACCAATGCTGGCACTAAGACCACACTCAATGAGCTGTATATGGCCATAAGCAAACAGGAAACGCTCATCCAGAGGCGGCACTCCTAGTGGCCGGGGACTTTAATGCAGGGAAACTTAAATCTGTTTTACCAAATTTCTCTCAGCATGTTAAATTTGCAACCAGAGGGACAAAGTTCTCCCTCACCCTCTATTTGGCAAATCTGACCATAATTCCATGTTCCTGATTCCTGCATACAAGCAAAAATTAAAGCAGGAAGCACCAGTGACTAGATCAATAAAAAGTGGTCAGATGAAGCAGATGCTAAGCTACAGGACTGTTTTGCTAGCACAGACTGGAATATGTTCCGGGATTCTTCCAATGGCATTGAGGAGTACATCACATCTGTCATTGACTTCATGAATAAGTGCATCGATGACGCCGTCCCCACAGTGACCGTATGTACATACCCAAACCAGAAGCCATGGATTACAGGCAGCATCCACACTGAGCTAAAGGCTAGAGCTGCCGCTTTCAAGAACCGCTATGCCCTCCGACGAACCATCAAACAGGCAAAGCATCAATACAGGACAAAGATCGAGTCGTACTACACCGGCTCTGACGCACGTCGGATGTGACGGGGCCTGCAAACCATTACAGACTAGAAAGGGAAGCACAGCCGAGGGCTGCCCAGTGACACGAGCCTACCGGACGAGCTAAACTACATCTATGCTCGCTTTGAGGCAAATAACACTGAAACATGCGTGAGAGCACCAGCTGTACCGAAAAACTGTGTGATCACGCTCTCCGCAGCAGATGTGAGTAAGACCTTTAGACAGGTCAACATTCACAAGGCCGCAGGGACAGATGGGTTACCAGGCCGTGTACTGCGAGCATGCACTGACCAACTGGCAAGTGTCTTCACTGACATTTTCAACCTCTCCCTGTCCGAGTCTGTAATACCAACATGTTTTTAAGCAGACCACCATAGTGCCTGTGCCCAACAACACTAAGGTAACCCGCCTAAATGACTACCGACCTGTAGCACTCACGTCTGTAGCCATGAAGTGCTTTGAAAGGCTGGTCATGGCTCATATCGACATCCTCATCCCAGAAACCCTAGACCCACTCTAATTTGCATACCGCCCCAACAGAACCACATATGATGCAGTCTCTATTGCACTCCACACTGCGCTTTCCTACCCGGACAAAAGGAACACCTACATGAGATTGTTATTCATTAACTACAGCGCAGCGTTCAACACCATAGTGCCCTCAAAGCTCATCAATAGGCTAAGGACCCTGGGACTAAACACCTCCCTCTGCAAATGGATCCTGGACTTCCTGACGGCCCGCCCCCAGGTGGTAAGGGAAGGTAACAACACATCCGCCACGCTGATCCTCAACACAGGGGCCCCTCAGGGGTGCGTGCTCAGCCCCCTCCTGTACTCCCTGTTCACTCATGACTGCACGACCAGACACGACTCCAACACCATCATTAAATTTGCCGATGACACAACAGTTGTAGGCCTGATCACCGACTACAACAAGAGAGCATATAGGGAGAGGGTCATAGACGTGGTAGTGTGGTGCCAGGACAACAACCTCTCCCTCAATGTGATCAAGACAAAGGAGATGATTGTGGACTACAGGAAAAGGAGGACCGAGCACACCCCCATTCTCATCAACGGGGCTGTAGTGGAGAAGGTTGAGAGCTTCAAGTTCCTTGGTGTCCACAGCACCAACAAACTAACATGGTCCAAGCACATCATGACAGTCGTGAAGCAGGCAAGACAAAACCTATTCCCCCTCAGGAGACTTAAAAGATTTGGCATCTGTCCTTAGATCCTCAAAAAGTTCTACAGCTGCACCATCGAGAGCATGGTTGCATCACTGCCTGGTATGGCAACTGCTCTGCCTCCGACCGCAAGGCACTACAGAGGGTAGTGCTAACAGCCTAGTACATCACTGGGTTCAAGCTTCTGCCATCCAGGACCTCTATACCAGGCGGTGTCAGAGGAAGGCCCATAAAATTGTCAAAAGTCTCCAGCCACCCTAGTCATAGACTGTTCTCTCTGCTACCACACGGCAAGTGGTACCGGAGCGTCAAGTCTAGGTCCAAGAGGCTTCTAAACAGCCCCCCCCTCTTTTACGCAGCTGCTACTCCCTGTTATTATTTATGCATAGTGGGTTGTGCCGTGAGGGAGATCTTCGTGGGCTATACTCGGCCTTGTCTCAGGATGGTAAGTTGGTGTTTGGAGATATCCCGCAAGTGGTGTTGGCAAAGTGGGTGGGGTTATATTCTGCCTGTTTGGCCCTGTCCTGTGATATCATCGGACGGGGCCACACGATGTCTCAGCCTCCAGTATTTATTCTGCAATAGTTCATGTGTCGGGGGGCTAGGGTCAGTCTGTTATATCTGGCGTATTTCTCCTGTCTTATCCGGTGTCCTGTGTGAATTTAAGTATGCTCTCTCTAATTCTTTCTCTCTTTCTAATTATCTCTCTCTTTTTCTCTTTCTTTCTTTCTTTCTTTCTCTTTCTTTCTTTCTTTCTTTCTTTCTTTCTCTCGGGGGACCTGAGCCCTAGGACCATGCCTCAGGACTACCTGCCATGATGACTCCTTGCTGCTCCCAGTCCACCTGGTCGTGCTGCTGCTCCAGTTTCAACTGTTCTGCCTGCGGCTATGGAACCCTGACCTGTTCACCGGACGTGCTACCTGTCCCAGACCTGCTGTTTTCAACTCTCTAGAGACAGCAGGAGCAGGCTATGAAAAGCCAACTGACATTTACTCCTGAGGTGCTGACCTGTTGCACCCTCTACAACCACTGTGATTATTATTATTTGACCCTGCTGGTCATCTATGAACATTTGAACATCTTGGCTATGTTCTGTCATAATCTCCACCTGGCACAGCCAGATGAGGACTAGCCACTCCTCATAGTCTGGTTCCTCTCTAGGTTTCTTCCTAGGTTCTGGCCTTTCTAGGGAGTTTTTCCTAGCCACCGTGCTTCTACGCCTGCATTGCTTGCTGTTTGGGGTTTTGTGACATCAGCTGATGTAAGAAGGGCCTTATAAATAAATGCATGTGAGTAATACAATTTGATTTGATTTGATTTAGTTACTGTTGTGTAAATGTTGAATTACATCGATTATGTATAGGTTGAATGGCTTAGATTTACACAGACACTGAGCCGAGCTCTATAAATACTAAAACACACACTTAGTCCAGTCTCTCTACTCTAGAGGAAGTAGAACCAGACTGGCTGTTCAGATCTATTTACTGTCCCCCCTCCCATACAGTACACTCACTCACTCACTCACTCACTCACTCACTCACTCACTCACTCACTCACTCACTCACTCACTCCCCCCTCCCTCCCTCCCTATTCTGCCTATTTTCTCACCCCCAACTCTGCCCCCAACAAGTGAGACAACACGACGGCGTTGTTTACAAGACAGCTGTGACGTCCTCCTGAAGTGGACTGACTCCTCCTGGTTTCAATATGGCTCTCTATACTGTCTGTAGTCCAGAGGAGTTCTCCATAGCTGCAGTGGGCAGTCAGACTAAGGGGACTGGCTCTCCCTGCACTCGCAATGAAGCGTACTACCATTGGGCTCAGCTGTTTGTAATACTGTCTGAGCAGCCCGGACTGCTACACACATAAATAGTGCCACATGCTCCAGCAAGCCCAGATGAGAAGGGAGAGACGGAGGCCCTTCTAGGGGGAGAGGATACATCTAATTTCATACAATCTACTGCTGTGATAGGGAAACTTGGAAGCACTAGAATGGCTAGTCTTGTCATCTTAAATGTGATTGTGTGTCCAGTTTATGCTCGGCTATTGCTATGTTCTAGATATGAGTACACTCTTAGAAAAAAAGGGTTCCAAAAGTGTTTTTTGGCTGTCCCCATAGGAGAACCCTATTTGGTTCCAGGTAGAACCCTTTTTGGTTCCAGGTAGAACCATCTGTGGAAAGGGTTCTACATGGAACCCAAAAGGGTTATTCAAAGGCTTATCCTATGGGGACAGCTGAAGAAACCTTTTCGGTTTTTAGATACACTCTTAGAGACAAAAAAGTGCTATGTCGATACAGATATAGCAACTAGTAAGATGACTCACTGATTTCAGTTGATCTTTCGGTACAATACATAGAAAATGTGTGAAATGAGCACACTGTGGCCTTTCAGGGATAGAAAAAAATCGCCACATTATCTGTATCATAAATCACGAGATCATCAATGCGATATCCTCTCCCTTCCACGGTGAGCTGTTGCTCCTTCAATCGCCTATTCCTTCCGTTGATGTACTGTAGGAAAAGTTGAATAATGTTCGGCGCGAAGAGTGAGGTGGAGTAGGTGGGCTGTCAGACTGCTAGGAGGTACAGCCTTTGCTGGCTGAAGAGCGCAGCCTCTTGCCTTTGTAGACGGCTATCTAGAGGAGATATACTGCATCGGTAACAACATGGCAGGGGGTGCAGGTAACACTCATACCCGGAGCACTTTACCGTTCCCCGTAGCTGAAGTTTGATTTCATGCCTCCGCATTTTTGGAATCCCTTCTGTCCCCTCTTTGCTGTCACTGGTACTCTCCATTTGTCCTTTCACACACACTAATAGAGATTTCCAAGTGGAAAGCCTGAGTCTGGGCTTATCTTCATTCAGAACCATTTGAGATCAACATCTGGAGTGTATATGACGATTGAAAACACTCATCTGTGCTATTTACCTGGTTTCTCATGTTGACAGTCTCCCCTGTTGACTGTGAGTGTGTGTACGCGTTTTAAGGATGACCGCTTGTGATGAAGTGTTCTAGGGTTGCAGAGCAGGCCCCTTTGTTTTTCCTGGAAGGGCTTCAGTCAGCTCCTCTCCTATTGGCTGTCTCTCAAGGGCTTGTCCCAAAGCACCAACCGGACATGTCTTCACGAGCCTGGCAGTCTCAGGCCAGACAGACATGGTGGAAGGAAGATAATGGCTAATATCAGGCGATCATTTCCTGTTTCATTGCAGGAGTCAGTCAGTCAGTCTCTCTCCCTCAATTTCCAATTCAATTCCATTTGTTTTATTGGCATGACGTAACAATGTACATATTGCCAAAACTTACTTTGGAGATTTACAATATTAACACAATGAAAATAATAATAATCAATATTGACTGTCCCTCATCTTATGGCAGGCAGCAATGTAGAGCTCTGCCACAGCTATCTGCGTCCTCCCCCAACAGGACGGATGCCTATTCTCATCAGAGAGGTCTTTGTAACCTTGAATAAGGCTTTTGAATTTTTAGGAATTTGGGGGGGGGGGGGAAATTGTGTTATATATATATATTAAATGCAGCTCTTTCTCAAGTTCTACTGTGGTTGCACAGCCTTTCCTCTACAGGGAGCCAGATTTTCCTGTGTCCACCCTTCTCAATGGCAAGGCCAGTACATTGTCAAGGTCTTTGTCAAGGTTTTTCTAAGGTTTTGATCAGCAACCATGGTCAAATAGTTTGCCACGGTGTACTGTCGATTTAGGGCCAGAGAGCACTGAATTTGACTTTGTGCTTGTGCTTCCCAAGAAGTAATGTAGTTTTGTTTTGACTGTGTTGTAATTTGGTTTATTCTGATTGATTGGATGTTCTGGTCCTGAGGCTTCAGTGTGTTAGTAGAACAGGTTTGTCTGCCCCAGGACCAGCTGGATGAGGGGTCGCTTTTCTTTGCTCGGCTCTTGGCATTGCAGTCCTTGGTAATGATATGAAAGGGGATCACTGTATTTTAGTTGTTTTCAAAAACCTAATTTCTTGTTTTTGAGTTTTTATTATTAGTGGATATTGGCCTAATTCTGCCCTGCTTGCATTGTTTGTAGTTTTCCTCTGGACATGTATGATCATCTTACAGAACTCTGCATGCAGGGTTTCAATGGGGTGTTTGTCCCTTGGGTGAAATGTTGTTTTGCATGTGGACCCCACACCTCGCTGCCACAAAGTGCAATTGGTTCAATGACACATAAAATTCGTTTTTATCAGATTTTTTTTATAGGTATTTCAATTTTCATTCGTTTTTTTAATGGCGTGCTTTCTCTCTCAGTTAATTTACTGCCTCATTAAAGGTGTCCAGTTCAGCTTATTTCCAAACCTAAGCAATTGTAGTGTGTGCAGGCAGGGGCGTACCCAGAATTCTGGGGCCCCATGGAAGAAAAAAAATACCGGGCCCCTAACATAGAAATCAGAATGTTTCAGATTAAAACGTACTGAACAATATGTGTTATTAAATGTACTAACTATAAGCTTCTGCTGTTCTGTACTACAAGTGTGCAGATTCTAGTTTCCACCTTCATCCATTGCCTATATTAACAGTATTGCAAAAAAAAATTGGGTTCCTAATGTTAACAAAAGCTGTCTGTGTCACGAGATTTGTTATTCTGCTTCATTATAAACAACTACACAATTGGTGACTTGTTTTTTAATATATGGCATTGTAGTCCGTTTTATGAAGAAATGACCAATGATCCATGTTTCAGATAAAATAATGTATTACAAACTCTTATAAACAAGGCTAATCCTCTTCTGCCCTATGCGCAATTCATTAATATATGCCTAAATAACATACCCCACATAAAAAAAAAGTTCCTGACTGCGGGCATAAATGGGGTACCTACAGAGAACAAGCATCTGTGAAACTGCGACTGTAGTGTCGAGACATTATGTGGACATTCCTGAGTAAGTTCAACAGGAGATGAACCATAGCAGTAAATACTCTGAAACAGTATTTTGCCCATCCTCGGGCAGGCTTGGATAAACAAAACTCAAGAGGTCACACTGCACCAAGAGCCCAGCGTCGAGCCTTCTTTTAACGTTTCATTTTCTAACTAACTGGTTTTCAATTGAAAGGATGGCAAGGCTGTTCAACGTGCCTTGGCACATTGCATATCTTAGATAGTTCTTTTTAAGTTTCAGCTTACTGAAGGCACGTTCACATCCAGCAACTGTTCCAGGCATTGTACAGAAGATTCGCAGTGCAGCGCACACCTCTCCATAAATACCCTGTAGCTGCATCTTGTGGATGGCATTTAGGATCTCTACAGGAGAAAGACCATCTGAAAAAGTGGCACCATATATCGGCTTTAGATGTCGCACATTTTCAAATCCATCTGTGAGATCCTTGGAGTACTTGTTTCTCAACTTGTGGCAAGATACATGAGTTTGGTTTTCAGTCACGGCTCCTCTGTTCACTGTAAAACTGAATAGTAACACCCCATTTATTTTTTTCCTGCAGTGCCTTAATGTGAGCTGATTCAGTGTCCAGAGAAATATTTCCTGGCTGAAGAATTAGGCTTCTATTCTCAATATGCTGCAAAAACGTTTACCCAGAAAGTGAGCAGGAAGACGGCCTTCTCTGGCCACAGTGCTTGGATCATCTAAAACCTTGTCTTCCTCACTTCAAACCTGTCCATACTCTTCCTTTCCCTTATCACTGGCTTGTTCAATCTCGTCTGTCACCCCTTCACTGGCACAGCTGCTCCTCTTTCAATCCTCTTCCTCCTCCCTGCTCTCCTCTGCATCAGAGTCTGCCTGACAGCTTTCTGCTGAGATCCTGCCTACCTTGGGCTCTCTGGGCACTAGGAGGTGAGTAAACAAAAGGGATTTTAGGTGTAATGTTCCTCTCTCCTACAAGAGGTTGCCATACTGAACATCTACTACTGAAAGAAAAACACTTTTGAATAGTATACATATCAAACAGAAAATGTATTTAAGTGTGTTGAAGTCATCACGTGCCTGACTTTACATATTGGAAAATGGTCTAGATATGCAGCTGCTGCTGTAAAAACAACTGCCTCAACTCCCAAGGTCCGCTGTTTCAACTTCACGTACAGTAGCAGACACACGTTGGGATCTTTGTCTACAGCAGTAGTAGTAGTAGCATCTACAGTATGGGCAGGTAGGCTACATGTTAGGTTTGAATTTGAGTCGAGCTCGCTAACAAACATCCCGCAAAAATTGGGGAATACAGTTAGAATGATATCTAAATAATAGCTATTTAGTTGGGTTATCGATGCTTGATCTCTGATTATGGTTGTACGTTTTAATTTTCATCACAGATGAAACGATAAACAAATATTTTTCGAAACATTTAGGGGCCCCATGAATCATTCATGTTTTTCCCCCCTTAACGACACCCTTGTGTGCAGTACTCTATATATTTTGTATCAATTGAGAATTTTGGTCTCCAATTCCCTGAAAATCATATTTCTTTTGTCTTTTTGGGGTTTACTGCCAGGGCCCCAGATCTGGCAGTACTGTTCTAGAAGGTCCAGGCTCCGCTGTAGGCCATGTGCTTTGGGTGACAGCAGGCACAGGTCATCTGCGAAGAGTAGGAACTTAACCTCTGAATTGTGGAAACTAACACCAAGGACTGAAGATTTTTCTAGATTAGTGGCCAATTAGTTTATGTAAATATTGAAGAGTGTAGGGCTCAGATTGCAACCCTGGCGAAGGCCCTGTCCCTTGTTAAAGAATGATGTTATTTCCTTGCAAATTTTCATGCTGCACCTATTGCCAGTGTACATTGATTTAATTATGTAATATGTTTTACCCCCTACACCACTTTAATTAACTTTGTAGAAGAGTCCTGTATGCCAAATAGAATCAAATAATTTTTGGAAGTCGATAAAGCAAGTGTACATTTTGGTATTATTTTGGTGGACATGTTATCTATCAGGGTGTGTATGTGTAAATATGATCGGCCGTGCGATGTTGTGATATAAACACAATTTGGCTTTTACTAAAGACATTGTGCTTATTAACTCTTGTTTTGTCTTATGGGTCAAAAATATAGTAATACCTGCATCTATAAATTATATTTTTTCATCTTTACATTTTAAGACTTTTCCTAGAGTGACCCCAACATTAGTAAAAGTGAAACATCACCTTTGTCCATATTTCCATGAAAGCTGTTCACCACCAGGGTACAAAGATTGTTTTAGGGTCATTTTTGACCCGGCAGTTTAAAATAATTTAAAAAAAACACAAAACCACAAAGACACACACACACACACACACACACACACACACACACACACACACACACACACACACACACACACACACACACACACACACACACACACACACACACACACACAATGAGAAATTGAGATTATATATCCTACTGATTGAACTCAGCCAGCAGCCCCTGAAGAGGAAAATCACCATGGTTGGCACAGTTAGAAAGAACAAGCCTGAGCTCTCCCCTGCACTCCTCGCAACAAGGGGGAGAGAGGCCTTCTCATCAAAGTTTGCCTTCACCCCCACCAGCACTCTAGTTCCTTACCTCCCAAAGAGGAACAAGAATGTGGTCCTCCTGAGCACACTGCACAAAATGGCTGAGATCAGTGATGGTGAGGACAGGAAGCCAGCCATCATCCTGGACTACAACCACAACAAAGGAGGCGTGGACAACCTGGACAATGTGATTGGAAGCTGCAGGAGGATAACTGCCCGCTGGCCCCTAGTCATCATCCATAACATCATTGATGTGTCCTCATACAATGCCATTGTGATATGAAACAAGATCAACCCTACCTGGATGCCTGATATCGGAACAAGAGGAGGCTGTTCCTGGAGCAGCTAGGAAAGAAACTTGTAAACCCACACATTCAAAGAAGGGAGCGCCTCTCACGCACAGCAGCCTCTGCAGCGCTTGTGAAAGCTGTTCAGGGGGCTGAATCTTGTCCTGATCCACCTGAGGCTGTAGCTGGGGCAGGCAAGAGGAGGAGATGCCAATTCTGCCCCCAAGGAAGGACTGTAAAACAAATACTATGTGTTGCACATGTGAGAAAAATATCTGCAAAGTCCATCCACACATACTTGCATACTGACCTACATGTTCTAATTAGAGTTGATTGATTTATGTTGATTTATGATTTTTGTTCATCTATTAGTTTTTTTGCACTATTGGTAGAGCCTGTAAGTAAGCATTTCACTGTAAGGTCTACCTACATCTGTTGTATTCAGTGCACGTGACAAATCAACTTTGATTTGATTTGATTCACTGAGTGTCCCTCAGTGAACGTTTATAACTTTAAAGTCTCACAGTAATTAAGGTGTAATTCACCATTATTTGGGTCTCTGTGCTTTTGGTTTGATGGTGTTCTAAGTGTTAAACCACTCTCTCTCTCTCTCTCTCTCTCTCTCTCTCTCTCTCTCTCTCTCTCTCTCTCTCTCTCTCTCTCTCTCTCTCTCTCTCTCTCTCTCTCTCTCTCACTGTTAAACTAATAATGTTTTGCTTAGTATTCTGTTTCAGAAAGAGAGACTTTCTGGAGGAGTGGGTGTAAAAATAATGTAATTTTCTCTGTCAATTCTTTCCTATTTTCCTTTCCCTCTTTGTTTAGTGTGTAACTGAGAAAAAGGATGTGATGTTGGATGATATTGTTAAAGAGTAGCCAGTCCTGCCAGACCACCGCTTTCTCACCATTTCTCTCCCGGTCTCTCTTTATTCTCTCTGCTCTCACCGCTCCTCCTCTCTCTCAGCTCTCACCGCTCCTCCTCTCTCTCGCTCTGGTCTCACCACTCCTCGTCTCTCTCTCTGTTCCCCCCGCTCCTCCTCTATCTCTCTCTGCTCTCACCGCTCCTCCTCTTCTCTCTGCTCTCACCGCTCCTCCTATCTCTCTCTGCTCTCACCGCTCCTCCTCTCTCTCTCTCTGCTCTCACCGCTCCTCCTCTCTCTCTCTGCTCTCACCGCTCCACCTCTCTCTCTCTCTGCTCTCAGCACTCCTCTCTCTCTATCTCTCTGCTCTCACCGCTCCTCCTCTCTCTCTCTGCTCTCACCACTCCTCCTCTCTCTCTCTGCTCTCACCACTCCACCTCTCGCTCTGCTCTCACCACTCCTCCTCTCTCTCTGCTCTCACCGCTCCTCCTCTCTCTCTCTGCTCTCACCGCTCCTCCTCTCACTCTCTCTCTCTCTGCTCTCACCGCTCCTCTCTCTCTCTCTCTGCGCTCACCGCTCCTCCTATCTCTCCCTCTGCTCTCACCGCTCCTCCTCTCTCTCTCTCTCTCTCTCTGCTCTCACCGCTCCTCCTCTCTCTCTCTGCTCTCACCACTCCTCCTCTCTCTCTCTGCTCTCACCACTCCCCCTCTCTCTCTCTCTGCTCTCACTTCTCCTCCTCTCTCTCTCTGCTCTCACCGCTCCTTCTCTCTTCGCTCACCCTCTCTCTCTCTGCTTTCACCTCTCCTCCTCTCTCTCTCTGCTCTCACCACTCCTCCTCCTCTCTCTCTCTCTCTCTCTCTCTCTCTGTTCTCACCGCTCCTCCTCTCTCTCTGCTCTCACCGCTCCTCCTCTCTCTCTCTGTTCTCACCACTCCTTCTCTCTCTCTATCCCTCTGCTCTCACCGCTCCTCCTCTCTCTCTCTGCTCTCACCACTCCTCCTCTCTCTCTGCTCTCACCACTCCTCCTCTCTCTCTCTCTCTCTCTATGTTCTCACCGCTCCTCCCCTCTCTCTGCTCTCACCACTCCTCCTCTCTCTCTTTCTCTCTGTTCTCAACGCTCCTCCTCTCTCTCTCTCTCTCTCTGCTCTCACCACTCCTCTCTCTCTATCTGCTCTCACCACTCCTCCTCTCTCTCTCTGTTCTCACCGCTCCTTCTCTCTCTCGCTCTCTCTGCTCTCACCGCTCCTCCTCTCTCTCTCTGCTCTCACCACTTCTCCTCTCTCTCTCTCTGCTCTCACCACTCCTCCTCTCGCTCTGTTCTCACCGCTCCTTCTCTCTCTCTGCTCTCACCACTCCTCCTCTCTTTCTCTCTGCTCTCACCGCTCCTCCTCTCTCTCGCTCTGCTCTCACCACTCCTCGTCTCTCTCTCTGTTCCCCCCGCTCCTCCTCTATCTCTCTCTGCTCTCACCGCTCCTCCTCTTCTCTCTGCTCTCACCGCTCCTCCTATCTCTCTCTGCTCTCACCGCTCCTCCTCTCTCTCTCTCTGCTCTCACCGCTCCTCCTCTCTCTCTCTGCTCTCACCGCTCCACCTCTCTCTCTCTCTCTGCTCTCAGCACTCCTCCTCTCTCTCTATCTCTCTGCTCTCACCACTCCTCCTCTCTCTCTCTGCTCTCACCGCTCTTCCTCTCTCTCTCTGCTCTCACCACTCCACCTCTCGCTCTGCTCTCACCACTCCTCCTCTCTCTCTGCTCTCACCGCTCCTCCTCTTCTCTCTCTGCTCTCACCGCTCCTCCTCTCACTCTCTCTCTCTCTGCTCTCACCGCTCCTCCTCTCTCTCTCTCTGCTCTCACCGCTCCTCCTCTCTCTCTCTGCTCTCACCGCTCCACCTCTCTCTCTCTCTCTGCTCTCAGCACTCCTCCTCTCTCTCTATCTCTCTGCTCTCACCACTCCTCCTCTCTCTCTCTGCTCTCACCGCTCTTCCTCTCTCTCTCTGCTCTCACCACTCCACCTCTCGCTCTGCTCTCACCACTCCTCCTCTCTCTCTGCTCTCACCGCTCCTCCTCTTCTCTCTCTGCTCTCACCGCTCCTCCTCTCACTCTCTCTCTCTCTGCTCTCACCGCTCCTCTCTCTCTCTCTCTCTCTGCGCTCACCGCTCCACCTCTCTCTCTCTCTCTGCTCTCAGCACTCCTCCTCTCTCTCTATTTCTCTGCTCTCACCGCTCCTCCTCTCTCTCTCTGCTCTCACCACTCCACCTCTCGCTCTGCTCTCACCACTCCTCCTCTCTCTCTGCTCTCACCGCTCCTCCTCTCTCTCTCTGCTCTCACCGCTCCTCCTCTCACTCTCTCTCTCTCTGCTCTCACCGCTCCTCTCTCTCTCTCTCTGCGCTCACCGCTCCTCTCTCTCTCTCTGCTCTCACCGCTCCTCCTCTCTCTCTCTGCTCTCACCACTCCTCCTCTCTCTCTCTGCTCTCACCACTCCCCCTCTCTCTCTCTCTGCTCTCACTTCTCCTCCTCTCTCTCTCTGCTCTCACCGCTCCTTCTCTCTTCGCTCACCCTCTCTCTCTCTGCTTTCACCTCTCCTCCTCTCTCTCTCTGCTCTCACCACTCCTCCTCTCTCTCTCTCTCTCTCTGTTCTCACCGCTCCTCCTCTCTCTCTGCTCTCACCGCTCCTCCTCTCTCTCTCTGCTCTCACCGCTCTTCCTCTCTCTCTCTGCTCTCACCACTCCACCTCTCGCTCTGCTCTCACCACTCCTCCTCTCTCTCTGCTCTCACCGCTCCTCCTCTTCTCTCTCTGCTCTCACCGCTCCTCCTCTCACTCTCTCTCTCTCTGCTCTCACCGCTCCTCTCTCTCTCTCTCTGCGCTCACCGCTCCACCTCTCTCTCTCTCTCTGCTCTCAGCACTCCTCCTCTCTCTCTATTTCTCTGCTCTCACCGCTCCTCCTCTCTCTCTCTCTGCTCTCACCGCTCCTCCTCTCTCTCTCTGCTCTCACCACTCCACCTCTCGCTCTGCTCTCACCACTCCTCCTCTCTCTCTGCTCTCACCGCTCCTCCTCTCACTCTCTCTCTCTCTGCTCTCACCGCTCCTCTCTCTCTCTCTCTGCGCTCACCGCTCCTCCTATCTCTCTCTGCTCTCACCGCTCCTCTCTCTCTCTCTCTGCTCTCACCGCTCCTCCTCTCTCTCTCTGCTCTCACCACTCCTCCTCTCTCTCTCTGCTCTCACCACTCCCCCTCTCTCTCTCTCTGCTCTCACTTCTCCTCCTCTCTCTCTCTGCTCTCACCGCTCCTTCTCTCTTCGCTCACCCTCTCTCTCTCTGCTTTCACCTCTCCTCCTCTCTCTCTCTGCTCTCACCACTCCTCCTCTCTCTCTCTCTGTTCTCACCGCTCCTCCTCTCTCTCTGCTCTCACCGCTCCTCCTCTCTCTCTCTGTTCTCACCACTCCTTCTCTCTCTCTATCCCTCTGCTCTCACCGCTCCTCCTCTCTCTCTCTGCTCTCACCACTCCTCCTCTCTCTCTGCTCTCACCACTCCTCCTCTCTCTCTCTCTCTCTATGTTCTCACCGCTCCTCCCCTCTCTCTGCTCTCACCACTCCTCCTCTCTCTCTTTCTCTCTGTTCTCACCGCTCCTCCTCTCTCTCTCTCTCTCTGCTCTCACCACTCCTCCTCTCTCTATCTGCTCTCACCACTCCTCCTCTCTCTCTCTGTTCTCACCGCTCCTTCTCTCTCTCGCTCTCTCTGCTCTCACCGCAGCTCCTCTCTCTCTCTGCTCTCACCACTTCTCCTCTCTCTCTCTCTGCTCTCACCACTCCTCCTCTCGCTCTGTTCTCACCGCTCCTTCTCTCTCTCTGCTCTCACCACTCCTCCTCTCTTTCTCTCTGCTCTCACCGCTCCTCCTCTCTCTCTCTGCTCTCACCACTCCTCGTCTCTCTCTCTGCTCTCACCAATCCTCCTCTCTCTCTCTGCTCTCACCACTCCTCCTCTCTCTCTCTGCTCTCACTTCTCCTCCTCTCTCTCTCTGCTCTCACCGCTCCTCCTCTCTTCGCTCACCGCTCCTCCTCTCTCTCTCTGCTCTCACCTCTCCTCCTCTCTCTCTCTGCTCTCACCGCTCCTCCTCTCTCTCTCTCTGCTCTCACCGCTCCTCCTCTCTCTCTCTCTGTTATCACCACTCCTCCTCTCTCTCTCTCTGCTCTCACTTCTCCTCCTCTCTCTCTCTGCTCTCACCGCTCCTCCTCTCTCTCTCTGCTCTCACCGCTCTCCTCTCTCTTGCTCTGTTCTCACCGCTCCTCCTCTCTCTGCTCTCACCACTCCTCCTCTCTCTCTCTTCTCTCACCGCTCCTCCTCTCTCTCTCTGCTCTCACCGCTCCTCCTCCCTCTCTCTCTCTCTGCTCTCACCACTCCTGCTGTCTCTCTCTGCTCTCACCGCTCCTCCTCTCTCTGCTCTCACCGCTCCACCTCTCTCTCTGCTCTCACCGCTCCTCCTCTCTCTCTCTGCTCTCACCGCTCCTCCTCTCTCTCTCTCTCTCTCTGCTCTCACCGATCCTCCTCTCTCTCTCTCTCTGCTCTCCCCGCTCCTCCTCTCTCTGCTCTCACCGCTCCTCCTCTCTCTGCTCCCAGGTTGATAACACTGTTAAAAAGATCCTGAATATTTATGGTGAACTACACGCTACTGGTTGAAGTGAAAGTAGAGAATTGTGTTGTTTTTTGTCAAAAGTCAGTGAAAGTGTTATTCCAGTTTAAGTGGTTGATGCTTCTGTTGTCAAAGGTTGAGCACCACTTAACACTGTTAGTTCTACAATCCTTGTAAGAGCATGTGTCAGTTAACAGCTGCATTGTTATTATTGTGCATTTCACAGTAACTTCACAGCAATTAGTTGCCTGGAAGTTGCTGTGAATTTTGTGTCACCTAACTGGCAACCAATCAGCAGTCAGTAAGTTATTGTAAAATCTCTAGTAGCTGAACAGCCAGTAACTGCCAGTAGTAAATTACTTGCAACTAGCTTCCACTAATGGTTGGCACAATTACTACATATTTTAGACCATGCCCCCAAATATGCTAATGACAGAATGTCGATTGGTTGTAAATCTTTTAACAATTTCTCTGTGGCATAGCAGGACATTTAGATTGCTGGCAACAGAGGTTGTGTTTTCACAGTTTGACTTCCACTGTGCCTTCGGAAAGTATTCAGACCCCTTGACTTTTTCCACTTTGTTACGTTACAGCTTTGTTCTAAAATGGATGAAATCGTTTTTTCCCCCCTCATAAATCTACACACTTGTCACGGTTGTTATAAGGGGTGGACCAAGATGCAGCGTGGTTTGCTCCTATCCTTTTTATTTGGAAGAGAAACTCAAAGGAGAAAAAAAAAATCTCAAAACCGTGAAGCTAACAATAGTGCTAACAGGCACTACATAGACAAGATCCTACAAAGCACAATGGGGAAATGGCTGCTTAAATATGATCCCCCATCAGAGACAACGATAAACAGCTGCCTCTGATTGGGAACCATACCAACATAGATCATTAATCACCTAGATAACCCACCCTAGTCACTGTCATGCCCCAACATACATAGAGAATATGGTCAGGGCGTGACAACACTGTAATGATAAAGCAAAAACATACATTTGAGCAAATAAAAAAAATTACACACACACAATGTGATGCTGTCACCACCATGCTTCACCGTAGGGATGTTGCCAGGTTTCCTCCAGACATGATGCTTGGCTTTCAGGCCAAATAGTTCAATCTTGGTTTAATCAGACCAGAGAATTTTGTTTCTCATGGTCAGAGTCCTTAAGGTGGAGCTCTGTCAGAGTGACCATCGGGTTCTTGGTCACCTCCCTGACCAAGGCCCTTCTCCCCCAATTGCTCAGTTTGGCCAGACGGCCATCTCTAGGAAAAGTCTTGGTGGTTGCAAACTTCTTCCACTTAAGAATGATGGAGGCAACTCTGTTCTTGGGGACCTTCAATGCTGCAGAAATGTTATGGTACCCTTCCCCAGATCTGTGCCTTGACTCAAGCCTGTCTCAGAGCTCTACGGACAATTCTTTCGACCTCATGGCTTGGTTTTTGCACTGTCAAACATAGACAGGTTTGTGCCTTTCCAAATCATGTCCAATCAATTGAATCTACTACAGGTGGATTCTAATCAGGTTGTAGAAACATCTCAAGGAGGATTTATTTTATTTGAACCTTTATTTAACTAGGCAAGTCAGTTAAGAACAAATTCTTATTTACAATGACCGGGGAACTGCCTTGTTCAGGGGCAGAACGACAGATTTTAACCTTGTCAACTCGGGGATTCGATCCAGCAATCTTTCGGTTACTGGCCCGACCCTCTAACCAGGATGCACCTGAGCTCAATTTCGAGTGCAATGGGTCTGAAAACTTCTGTAAATAAGGTAAAAAGTTATTCACAGCCCAAAAAAAGTGTTCCCCCTACAGGGACAAAATGCTAAAACTATTTTTTTTGGTACTAACTAGCACTTTTTATTTTAAAGTGTACAATCCAGTCCCCTCTCCTTTCTCTCTCCAGCCCTCATTCCATCTTCTCTCGTTTCTTGTGATATTGTCTGACTAATAGAGGGCAGCTGTGGTATGGCAGAGCTTGGAGGTTATTGTTGCAATATTGCCAGGCATATTTGGCCGGCTGTTCTTAGCCAATCCGAATCCGTCTTTCCACAATTAAATATTCAGTCAGAACAGGGGATTCACCTTGCCCCAGTGAGACACAATACAGTGAGACACCATAGACACATACCCTGAGATGTCTGGCACACCCCTCCCTAGACCACCCAGCTGTTTAACCTAGATAACCTGGGATTAGGATGCTTTAATGAATCAGCTGTGAAACCCATTTACCCTTTGGGGGTGATTCTGTTTCCTTCTATTACTTAGCGGCACACTGGGTTTGACACAGTGAAAAAGGCTTGTTCTCCAATGAGGCAGGCAAACGAGGCATTTGTAGAAGGATTTCCCTCTATGACAAAAGATGGAATAAAACAAAGACCACTCCTAGAGCAGCCGAAGTGCATCGCCAGATGTTTTTTAGCCCTTCCGCGTCACTTTGTTCACCGAAGACCTCCGCTAAACATAGAATCAAGATGTTTAGGGTATCTGTCTGACTGTGATTACTGATACTTCAGAACGAAGTTGACTACAAATACAAAGTTGAGAAAGTATTTGGGGGGGAAAAAAATGTTTTATTGTAGTGATATGTGTTGTTTTTACAGCAGGGGTCTTAAACTAATTACATGGAGGGCAGTGGAGGCTGCTGAGGGGAAGATGGCTCATAATAATGGCGGGAACAGAGTAAATGGAATGGAATCAAACACATGGAAAACATGTGTTTCTTTACCAGTCCACCCATATCGCTCAAGCCCGTCCTCCCCAGTTAAGGTGCCACCAACCTCCTGTGATGGAGGGCTTAGTGTCCGCAGGTTTTTCTTTTTCTTTTTCATTAAGACATAGACAACCAGGTGAGGGGAGTTCCTCACAGTCCCCGCTGTTCCAAAAGGTGTTTTTTAAATCTATTTTTTTCAATCTAATTTTACTGCTTGCCTCAGTTACTTGATGTGGAATAGAGTACTGTGTGCCTCCCGTTGACTGTTCTGGACTTGGGGACTGTGAAGAGAGCTCTTGTGGCATGTCTTGTGGGGTATGCATGGGTGTCCGAGCTGTGTGCCAGTAGTTCAGACAGACAGCTCGGGGGCATTAAAACTCTCATAAATAAATGTAGTGATGAAGTCAATCTCTCCTCCACTTTCAACCAGGAGAGATTGACATGCATATCATTAATATTAGCTATCTGTGTACATCCAAGGGCCAGCCGTGCTGCCCTGTTCTGAGCCAATTGCAATTTTCCTAAGTCCTTTTTTGTGACACCTGACCACACGACTGAACGGTAGTCAAGGTAAGACAAAACTAGGGCCTGTAGGAATAATGAAATCACCTCTGCATTTAGAAATGCCAAAGACTGATCTTTCCAAGCTTGAGTTTGGTGTTTAACTGGAGTGACGGGTATTGTCTGTGTGTGTGTGTGTGTGTGTGTGTAGGAGGATATAGCCTGGAGGCTTGTATAGCCCAGAATCCTTTGCAGACCTCAGCTTGCCAAAGGCTGCCGAAGGAATGTCTCTATCCCGACATCTCTGCTGTTAATATATAGCACACAAAGTTCACCTATATCATTAATGTCAGTGGAAGATTCATATGCTAAGTTAGGAGCCCTGTTTATACCTGGTTCTAACATGTATCCTTCATCCTGTTGTTTTCCACATTACAATTCTGCCCACATTGTATTAAATTGTGTTTTTTAATTTTATTTAACTAGGCAAGTCAGTTAAGAACAAATTCTTATTTTCAATGACAGCCTAGGAACAGTGGCCTGTTCAAGGGCAGAACAACAGATTTGCACCTTGTCAGCTTGGGGGTTTGAACTTGCAACCTTCCGGTTACTAGTTCAACGCTCTAACAACTAGGCTACCCTGCCGCCCCAGTCCACTTGATCTGATAGGATTGGACTGAATTAGGCTGCCTGTGTAAACACAGCCTTATAGAACCAGGTATCAACCAGGCTTGATTTATGCGCTGATCTCAGGCCAGGTTTGAACTCCAAAATGGGAGTCTTAAGTGAACGTTGTAAAGAATGGACGATAAAAAAACAATCCCAACAACGACTTTAGAGTATTTGCATGAAAATCCATCGCCAGTTGGACGGAAACCTCGCCTCTGACAATGCGTTCGTTCTGGCACCTGTTAAATAAAGGTGTAGAACGTGAAATGTGTCTTGCTTCCCTTATTTCTATTCTTTACCTTTGTGTTCTTCCTTTGTGAGAACTCTAGTTGCTATGCAGCACGAGTGCAGAAGCTTGTGCTCCATCTTTCTAGACGTGCCACTGAGGGCTTGATGTCTTTCGACCGCTCAGCGGTCAGACGCCAGGGAATAATGATGTGGAAAGTTGGGAGATGTTCTAATGGACTATTCTCTTTTCTCCAGGAACGGACTCAAGAGGAGAGAAAGACCTGTCTTTCACCTTCAGAAAGCTTTCGTCCCGATTAAAACTCATTTTCCCTTCTTTTCTATTCTCGTCTCTTCCTCTTTCTTCCCTCCTCTCCATTTCTTATGTTTTCTCTACTAACTTTTCTTCTTCTCCTTTTTCTCTCCTCTTATATTCTATTATTTTGTATTCATATTATGGATATTATTTTTTTGGGCCCAGGACTTAATCCTATTGCATGTATGCAATACAATTTGAGGTGGAACTTTTCACAGCCTTTACTTTTGAAACGTCGTCTTGGAGACGTGAGCAAATGTTTTCTTGCCTGTACAGCGCTCAGCCCCTCGTTGATGGTACTAGTTCGAATGCTGTCTGAAAAGGGTCTGAAGCTAGGCGTGTGTTTACTTTAGAGTCACTCTCCAAGTGGGTAGATAAGGAGGGTGTTGATTTGCACGCACGAGCGCGCACACACACACAGCCTAAAAAAATAGAGCCGGTATGATTTGTTTTGCATCATCATATGATAAATACAGTATCTTGAAAACTTGATTGCTGACAAGGAAAACATTTTGGGACGATATCAACAATGGACTAATGAAACAAATACCAAAATATTGGTTTTCTTTTGAATGCAGTTGGATTGCACCCTTGGCAGCTGCTCGTGTGTCTCCTGGCAGGCTCCTGTGTCTTGGACTCATTCCGTCATGCCCTCTCCAGCCTCAGGGGTAGTACTACTGGGACGGGAGGGAATAGTGAGGAGTCAGAAAGTGGAATGAGGCAGGGTGTGGTTTTAAGGTCCGGAGGGCCTGCTGCTCCGGTGTTGTTGACAGAGAGCGACGGAGGGAGGGGAAGGAAGGGGAAGAAGGGAGGGAAAGATGGGACCCAGCTAGCACAGTGGATCTGGGCCGATTCCGGCTGAGAGTCGGGGAACTCGACTGAGAGTCAGTCTCAGCCGTCGTCATGTGGCCCAAGCCTGGGGCGCCTTAGGGAGTATTACTTATGGCTAGGATGAGGGGATTGAGCTCGGCGCCGATTCCTGTGTGAGTTATCTGGCCCAAATGTATTACTTGGGGCTCAGGCCGATTGGGGTTACTCTCTGGCAGATGATGACACGGGCTGCTTTATATAATTAACATTTCCTTATTTATTTATTTTTCCAGATTTTCTCAATGTTTCTGTGATCAAAAAAAGCAATTAACGTTTAAATCAAATTATTTAAGAGTCCTGTTTAAGTTGTGTTTTAGTATTTTACTACTTTGTGGATGGAGCCTCCCGAGTGGCGCAGCGGTCTAAGAAACTACGTTGCTACAGATGCTAGTTCCATACCTCTGCCGGCTGCGACTGGGAGACCCCTGAGGCGACCCCCAGGGTCGCCCGAGTTAGGGGAGGGTTTAGCCTTGTCCCTGTCCCATCACGATATATCGACTCCTGTGGGGGGCCAGGCGCATGCACGCTGAAACGGTCGCCAGGTGTACCTCCAACATACATTTTTTTGGGGGGGTGGATAAATTACTCAAATCGGGTCGTTTGTAGACATTTATTTACATTTGCACCCGGCCACTCTGGGGGGATCCTGGCCGGCTGTATTCCGGCGGACGGAAACGGCCCGATGTACGTGGCCCGATTCTGGGCAGTCTTTCATTTTGATTCTGGGCCGAGTCCGACACCCGATTCCGTCCCGATTCAATCGGTTAGCTAGCTGGGGAGGGAGGACGAGTAGCAGTTAAGAGTGACTGAGGAACTCGAGCTATCCCTCAGACAGGTAGAGACAGGTAGGCCGAAGGGGAGGATGGGAAAAGAAGGTGGGGAAGAGGAAGAAAGATGGAAATGAAGGGAAAGAGGAAGAGGGGCTGGGGGAGGCAGTGGGGTTGAGAGAAGGAGAAAAGAAGTGTGAGATACAAGGCGTGATGTGTTTTGCATCCCCAGACAAACAGAATCACAGATCAGATAAATACTTTGTGTAGAGAGTGACAGAGGAAGAACGAAAGGTGTCTCCATGCCTTTGCTCTCAGTAGCTGCTCCTTGCTCTGCCTTGTCTAGGGCCAGTCGAATTTCCTTGATACATCACATGGCCTGGCTCTGAAAAAGTCTCTGATTAGAGGAATGCTGCCTGGTCAGTGTCGGGAGGGGAGGAGGGAAGGCGGAGGGGAGGAGGGAAGGCAGGAGGGGAGGAGGGAAGAAAGCGTAGACAGGTTTTGTAGAGGAGTAAAGCTTCACCTATCCTTCATTTCACCGGGCAGGTTCCAGTTGAGATCGATAACTCTTTTGCAAGGCAGTCCTGGTCAAGAGGCTTTGACACAAGTCACAGTGTGTGTCCGGAGATGGACTCATATAATCCAAAACATCAAATAAACCTGCCACAGCAATGTGTCTAGATTTACAAAGTAGGCTACTGCCTGTCCACGCATACTTATGTGAGGGTTACTGTACCTAGTAGTAGTAGTAGGTTTTTAAATTAAACCACCCCAAATGATTGTGATTTAATCTCCCCCCCCCCCCCCCCCCTCTTTCTCTCTTGAATGCTACCTTCCTTCAGTTTCTGGGCAAGCACATGCTCCAGAGCCACTCTTTCCTCCCCCTCATCCACCTCCTCCTGCTCCTCCTCCACTCATTGGCTGATCACCCCATCTGGTGAACTCGATTTCTGCTGACCCCGATCAGGACCGTTTCACTTATTTTGCCTACACTCTCCGGGCCACTCTCTTTTCCTCCCTCTGTCTCTCTGTTTATTTGTGTACATTCCATTTCATTTTCTCTCTCTCTCTCTTTGTCTGTTTATTGTTCTCTTACCATCTCTCTTTTTGGTTTCTCGTTGTCTCTCTGGTTCTTAGGTCCCTTTCTTTCTCTATTCCAAAAGTTGTTGTTGATATATACTCAACAGCTGTCTCTCTCTCCTCTCCATATACAGTAATGTAAGCTTCCCTGGCTTATTGCTATCCCAGTGGTTTAAAGTACTCAAATGACTGTTTAGAGGGTGGCCCCTGCAGGGGCCTGTCTGTTATCATGATCATTATCATGTGAATGAATGCAGTGCCGTTGAAGGGGGGGGGGGGGGGGCGTGATCTCATGGGATTGTATGTGAAGTTAATTTGATAACATGTGACAACATGTGTGAAGCAACATGTGATGACCTGAAACTACCCGTGACAATATGTGATGACCTGAAACTACCCGTGACTGTTATGCACGTGAGTGAGGACCCAAAAGCGGTTTAACAAAAACAGAGTCCTTTAATGTCAAAACACAGGGAAGACATAGATCCTCTTCAGATGTATATAATGGCAAAATAGACAACCCGCAGAGAGGGCGATAAATGAATCATAAAGTCCTTCTGATATTTACAGAAGAGTCCCCCTTCTAGCAGCAGAGGAGAATAGCTGGGTTAGAGTCCCCTTCTTAGCAGCAGAGGAGAATAGCTGGGTTAGCGGCGACAGACTGCTGGTCTCTCTGGGTAGGCGCGGGTCGTAGAGGACAGAGGTACCTGATCACACGTAGCATCAGATGAACAGGCAGATTCCGACAGGACGGGACAAGGGTGAAGCAAACGAGACGATAGTTTGGTTCTGGCATGAGAAACTCAAACGAGAATCTGACAAAGACAGCAGCAGGAACAGAGAGAGAAATAGAGACCTAATCAGAGGGAAAAAAGGAACAGGTGGGAAAAGGGTGAACGAGGTAGTTTAGAGAAGATGAGGAACAGCTGGGAGAAGGAGAGGAAGAGAAGGTAACCTAATACGACCAGCAGAGGGAGACGAAGTGAAGAGAAAGAACAGGAACAAGACATAATATGACAATACATGACAGTACCCCCCCACTCACCGAGGGCCTCCTGGCGCACTCGAGGAGGAAACCTGGCGGCAACGGAGGAAATCATCGATCAGCGAACGGTCCAGCACGTCCCGAGAGGGAACCCAACTCCTTTCCTCAGGACCGTACCCCTCCCAATCCACTAGGTACTGATGACCACGGCCCCGAGGACGCATGTCCAAAATCTTACGGACCCTGTAGATAGGTGCGCCCTCGACAAGGATGGGGGGGGGGAAGACGAGCGGGGGCGCGAAGAACGGGCTTAACACAGGAGACATGGAAGACCGGGTGAACGCGACGAAGATATCGCGGAAGAAGAAGTCGCACTGCGACAGGATTAATGATCTGAGAAATACGGAATGGACCAATGAAACGCGGGGTCAACTTGCGAGAAGCTGTCTTAAGGGGAAGGTTCTGAGTGGAGAGCCAAACTCTCTGACCGCGACAATATCTAGGACTCTTAGTTCTACGCTTATTAGCGGCTCTCACAGTCTGCGCCCTATAACGGCAAAGTACAGACCTGACCCTCTTCCAGGTGCGCTCGCAACGTTGGACAAAAGCCTGAGCGGAGGGGACGCTGGACTCGGCGAACTGAGACGAGAACAGCGGAGGCTGGTACCCGAGGCTACTCTGAAAAGGAGATAGCCCGGTCGCAGACGAAGGAAGCGAGTTGTGGGCGTATTCTGCCCAGGGGAGCTGTTCTGACCAAGACGCAGGGTTACGAAAAGAAAGACTGCGTAAGATGCGACCAATAGTCTGATTGGCCCGTTCTGCTTGACCGTTAGACTGGGGGTGAAAGCCGGAAGAGAGACTGACGGAAGCCCCAATCAAACGGCAAAACTCCCTCCAAAATTGAGACGTGAATTGCGGACCCCTGTCCGAAACGACGTCTGACGGAAGGCCATGAATTCTGAAAACATTCTCGATGATGATTTGTGCCGTCTCTTTAGCAGAAGGGAGCTTAGCGAGGGGAATAAAATGAGCCGCCTTAGAGAACCTATCGACAACCGTAAGAATAACAGTCTTCCCCGCTGACGAAGGCAGTCCGGTGATAAAATCTAAGGCGATGTGAGACCACGGTCGAGAGGGAATGGGAAGCGGTCTGAGACGGCCGGCAGGAGGGGAGTTACCGGACTTAGTCTGCGCGCAGACCGAACAAGCAGCCACGAAATGACGCGTGTCATGCTCCCGAGTGGGCCACCAAAAACGCTGGCGAATGGAAGCAAGCGTACCTCGAACGCCGGGGTGGCCGGCTAACTTGGCAGAGTGAGCCCACTGAAGAACGGCCAGACGAGTAGGAACGGGAACGAAAAGAAGGTTCCTAGGACAAGCGCGCGGCGACGGAGTGTGAGTGAGTGCTTGCTTTACCTGCCTCTCAATTCCCCAGACAGTCAACCCGACAACACGCCCCTCAGGGAGAATCCCCTCGGGGTCAGTGGAGGCTACTGAAGAACTGAAAAGACGAGATAAAGCATCAGGCTTGGTGTTCTTAGAGCCCGGACGATAAGAAATTACGAACTCGAAACGAGCGAAAAACAGCGCCCAACGAGCCTGACGCGCATTAAGTCGTTTGGCAGAACGGATGTACTCAAGGTTCCTATGGTCAGTCCAAACGACAAAAGGAACGGTCGCCCCCTCCAACCACTGTCGCCATTCGCCTAGGGCTAAGCGGATGGCGAGCAGTTCGCGGTTTCCCATATCATAGTTACGTTCCGACGGCGACAGGCGATGAGAAAAATACGCGCAAGGGTGGACCTTGTCGTCAGAGAGGGAGCGCTGAGAAAGAATGGCTCCCACGCCCACCTCTGACGCGTCAACCTCGACAACGAACTGTCTAGAGACGTCAGGTGTAACAAGGATAGGAGCGGATGTAAAACGATTCTTGAGGAGATCAAAAGCTCCCTGGGCGGAAACGGACCACTTAAAGCACGTCTTGACAGAAGTAAGGGCTGTGAGAGGAGCTGCCACCTGACCGAAATTACGGATGAAACGACGATAGAAATTCGCGAAGCCGAGAAAGCGCTGCAGCTCGACGCGTGACTTAGGAACGGGCCAATCAATGACAGCTTGGACCTTAGCGGGATCCATCTTAATGCCTTCAGCGGAAATAACAGAACCGAGAAATGTGACGGAGGAGGCATGAAAAGTGCACTTCTCAGCCTTCACAAAAAGACAATTATCTAAAAGGCGCTGGAGGACACGTCGAACGTGCTGAACATGAATCTGGAGTGACGGTGAAAAAAATCAGGATATCGTCAAGGTAAACGAAAACAAAGATGTTCAGCATGTCTCTCAGGACGTCATTGACTAATGCCTGAAAGACAGCTGGAGCGTTAGCGAGGCCGAAAGGAAGAACCCGGTATTCAAAGTGCCCTAACGGAGTGTTAAACGCCGTTTTCCACTCGTCCCCCTCCCTGATGCGCACGAGATGGTAAGCGTTACGAAGGTCCAACTTAGTGAAAAACCTGGCTCCCTGCAGGATCTCGAAGGCTGAAGACATAAGAGGCAGCGGATAACGATTCTTCACTGTTATGTCATTCAGACCTCGATAATCTATGCAGGGGCGCAGGGACCCGTCCTTCTTCTTAACAAAAAAAAAACCCCGCTCCGGCGGGAGAGGAGGAGGGGACTATGGTACCGGCGTCAAGAGCTACAGACAAATAATCTTCGAGAGCCTTACGTTCGGTAGCCGACAGAGAGTATAGTCTACCCCGGGGGGGAGTGGTTTCCGGAAGGAGATCAATACTACAATCATACGACCGGTGCGGAGGAAGAGAGGTGGCCCTGGACCGACTGAACACCGTGCGCAGATCGTGATATTCCTCCGGCACCCCCGTCAAATCACCAGGCTCCTCCTGTGAAGAAGAGACAGAGGAAACAGGAGGGATAGCAGACATTAAACATTTCACATGACAAGAGACGTTCCAGGAGAGGATAGAATTACTAGACCAATTAATAGAAGGATTATGACAAACTAGCCAGGGATGGCCCAAAACAACAGGTGTAAAAGGTGAACGAAAAATTAAAAAAGAAAGGGTTTCGCTATGATTACCAGAGACAGTGAGGGTTAAAGGTAGCGTCTCACGCTGAATCCTGGGGAGAGAACTACCATCCAAAGCGAACAAGGCCGTGGGCTCCCTTAACTGTCTGAGAGGAATGTCATGTTCCCGAGCCCAGGTCTCGTCCATAAAACAGCCCTCCGCCCCAGAGTCTATCAAGGCACTGCAGGAAGCTGACGAACCGGTCCAGCGTAGATGGACTGACAAGGTAGTGCAGGATCTTGAAGGAGAGACCAGAGTAGTAGCGCTCACCAGTAGCCCTCCGCTTACTGATGAGCTCTGGCTTTTACTGGACATGAAGTGACAAAATGACCAGCGGAACCGCAATAGAGACAGAGGCGGTTGGTGATTCTCCGTTCCCTCTCCTTAGTCGAGATGCGGATACCCCCCAGCTGCATAGGCTCAGCACCCGAGCCGGCGGAGGAAGATGGTAGTGATGCGGAGAGGGGGGCAACGGAGAACGCAAGCTTCTTTCCACGAGCTCGGTGACGAAGATCAACCCGTCGCTCTATGCGAATAGCGAGTTCAATCAAGGAATCCACGCTGGAAGGAACCTCCCGGGAGAGAATCTCATCCTTTACCTCCGCGCGGAGACCCTCCAGAAAACGAGCGAGCAAAGCCGGCTCGTTCCAGTCACTGGAGGCAGCAAGAGTGCGAAACTCAATAGAGTAATCTGTTATGGATCGATTATCTTGACATAGGGAAGACAGGACCCTGGAAGCTTCCTCCCCAAAAACAGAACGATCAAAAACCCGTATCATCTTCTCCTTAAAGTCCTGATACTGGTTAGTACACTCAGCCCTCGCCTCCCAGATTGCCGTGCCCCACTCACGAGCCCGTCCAGTAAGGAGAGATATGACGTAGGCGATACGAGCTGTGCTCCTGGAGTAAGTGTTGGGCTGGAGAGAAAACACAATATCACACTGGGTGAGGAACGAGCGGCATTCAGTGGGCTCCCCAGAGTAACACGGCGGGTTATTGATTCTGGGCTCCGGAGATTCGAAAGCCCTGGAAGTGGCCGGTGGATCGAGGCGGAGATGGTGAATCTGTTCTGTGAGGTCGGAGACTTGGGCGGCCAGGGTCTCAACGGCATGTCGAGCAGCAGACAATTCCTGCTCGTGTCTGCCTAGCATCGCTCCCTGGATCTCGACGGCTGAGTGGAGAGGATCCGAAGTCGCTGGGTCCATTCTTGGTCAGATTCTTCTGTTATGCACGTGAGTGAGGACCCAAAAGCGGTTTAACAAAAACAGTCCTTTAATGTCAAAACACAGGGAAGACATAGATCCTCTTCAGATGTATATAATGGCAAAATAGACAACCCGCAGAGAGGGCGATAAATGAATCATAAAGTCCTTCTGATATTTACAGAAGAGTCCCCCTTCTAGCAGCAGAGGAGAATAGCTGGGTTAGAGTCCCCTTCTTAGCAGCAGAGGAGAATAGCTGGGTTAGCGGCGACAGACTGCTGGTCTCTCTGGGTAGGCGCGGGTCGTAGAGGACAGAGGTACCTGATCACACGTAGCATCAGATGAACAGGCAGATTCCGACAGGACGGGACAAGGGTGAAGCAAACGAGACGATAGTTTGGTTCTGGCATGAGAAACTCAAACGAGAATCTGACAAAGACAGCAGCAGGAACAGAGAGAGAAAT